>NW_027107850.1:1006571-1010442 GCF_000696795.3 Halyomorpha halys | reverse complement strand
TGTCTGGGTATTATATACCACGGCATGGTAATTGCTGTAATTGAAAAAAAAATTGAATACGATTATTATTATCTATTTATATTCATTATCTTATTTTTTTAAAATTTATATAAATATTTGATTTTTAAGAAATGGAAGAAAATAAGGCTATAAGTAAATAAAAACATTTGAAAAGTTAAAAAAAGTCTGCAGTACGGGGATGATAGAGGCATTCGGTCGGAAAACATGGTAAGTGTATTTTTTTATGGATTGGAGAATTACGCATTAGCAGATCTTTTTTTAAAGACTAATATAATAATAAGTTGTTGAAATGATCTTTAGGAGATTTGTTTTTAATGAGAATAATTTTGATATTAAATTATTGTTAGCGACTCTTGGTTTAATATAAAGGATTGTATTAACGAAAAGAATTTAGAATTGTGAAAATTTTAATTTTGTCAATTACCATTTTTTACGACCAAACCGAATTGAAAATCTAATAAACATTTTTATAAGTTCCAAAAACGATCTCAATAAGATTTATAGTATGCTATTTATAGCAACTCCTATTTGGATAGCCTATCCTCGAAATTAAAGTGTGGTTTTCTATAAAGAGTCTGTTTTTAATTATTAATTAAATATAATTAAAACTTTCCGTCTCAATAATTATCCTTCTTTTTCTTCTTCATGAGTCTCTTTGGTGGACTATGAGATGTATAATTACTACTAGACTGTTTATTTATATACTATATAACTGTTTGGTTATATAGATTTTAGCATCTATTTTTTAAATTTGTATTGATCAACATGTAAATTTGTTATCATGAGTTTATTTAATTAATTTTAATCAAGTAGTCTAAAATTTCGGTATAATTAAATCTTTATGTTATTAGACACCTTTTTTCTTTTAAAAGAATAACTATATGAACTATATGAAATGACAATTAAAATATAAAATTGCTATAAAATTATGCCGGCCATTTTGCTTATAGTTGCTATAGACTCCTCCCTTGGTTCCTTGTAAGGATGATTCCTGATATGGTAAGGGAGGCCACGCCTATCTCTGACTGTTATGGATGTGGTCAGTGTGGCATTATAGATATCTTCTAGGGGAGGAAACCGTATTTTTCATTTCTTCGAATTATTTTAGGGAAAGTCGATATATTAAGACTCATTAACTTGTTATTTGTTTATCTAGTTTACTAATATTATTATCTTATTTATTAGGTAATTTTTTTTCAATTTTGAACTGGTATTGTATGTCTTATATGTAAAAATAATGTGTAAAACTCTTGCTATTATTAATTTTTTAAGACTTAAAGGTCATGAAGTCTAACAAATGATTCTTACATTAACAGACTCAAGGAAAGCTATATTATAATAAAAATTATAACTTCACTGGAGATTCTGTACAATAATGTTTGTTTAATTCAGATCATCCCGTAATTATAACAAAGGATCCAGGAGAGGGACTAAGAAGAGTTTGACAGTATTATGGAATATGAGTATCATTTACAAACCTAAAATTAATATTTTTGAAAGAATAATATTGAGTTATATCCATAACTTCCCACCACCAGTTTACGAACATTCCATGTAAACTTAAAAATAATAGAACATGTATATAGTAATAAGACAACCTATTTCTATGTAATACACTGAAGTAAATGCCTATTATCTGCTGGATAGCTCTTGTCATATATATGAATGAATGAAAAAATAATTTTATTCTGGGACATGTGTCCCTTAAGAATAAATACATGGTTGATACATTAAGAGTTTTGTCTGGCAAGCATTTACAAGTTTCCAATTAATAAAATGAAATTATATTGGGATATTGGCTGAACTACTGTTTATAATGTTAACAATGCATGCATATTTATTTTTATGCGGAGGTTAGGTTATACAGAAAGTGAAGGAATAGGTGTTGTTTAAAAGAAAGAATGGACGAGGATTAGCAAATGGAGATGGGAAGAGAATTCCAGAAGGAGGTTGCACGTATGACGAAGGATTTGCTGAAGAAGGCGGTTCAATAGGAGGGCACATATAGATCAGTCAGTTGGGATTTAATGAGTGGATGGATGAACGAAGAGTGAAGAGATCAACCATATAGGTAGGTTTTTGATTTTAAGAACTTGGAATATAAACACACCAAGGAGGTATTGCCTTCGGGAGGTTGGATAGAGCCACTTCAACTCGGTATACCAGCGGGAGACTTGAGAGCGCCTTGGGAACCCAAAGATAAATCTTACAAAGCAGTTCATGTGCATATATACGATGATATTCGTGGTAGCATTGATATAAGTATGAAGGAATCTTTTAGCATAGGGACTAAAATTTTCTGGTTTCGTGTGATTAGAACCATTGGTCTATAAATGTAGCTATAATTTTAATTTAAGGACGTTCAGTTTCTCTGGAGTATGTGTTATTAGATATATTTGTTGAAATAGTATTTGTGTTCCTTATTCATATTTTGGGATCAGAAAAGTCGTTAAATATTCTTCACCAAAATTGTGCGGCTAAATTATTAACTTCTGAAACCCAATTTAAGTTTAAATTAAGGTTCTACTGTCATATTAAAACGTTTCCTGCATTGCCCTCTCTACCACTACCGCTTCATCTCACATCATTTTTTTTACTCCATATAATCTGAGTTGTAGAAAAATATTTAGAAGGCAGATAAGAAATACTGGAGGTAGATTACAATAGGCAACCAAATTTTTTTTTTGATCACTCGCATTATGCGATTGATATCATTAATCATAAGGTAATTTAAAACGTCTTATCTATCTAATCTTTACGCATTTATTGAAAGGCAGAAAAAAAAAAAAAAAAAAAAAAAAGAAGAAAAGGATATTCTGTAATAAAAAACAAAACAATAACTGATTTCAGAAATGCAAATAATTTATCAGCAAGATTGAATTTGCAAAGCTTTTGATGTTAACAATCTCGTTCATCTTCGAGTTTGAATAGTTCCATCAGAGATATATTTATTTTTATTAGAATAACATTTCATTGTATTCAAATCAAAGAAGGGACATTGAGGATACAGATATACCCTCGTGAATGGCTGTCCAAACCGAGATTAGCATAAGGTAGTGTTATGGATGATCGGAATTGTCCGCTATGGCTCCAGAAGACGAGAGGTGTAAGAAGAGCATCTTGTATAAAGCTGTGAGGAGGGTCGTTAGCATCTCATGACTCAGGCCTCATGGTACAGCGGGGGTATTTACATTAAGTCCTTTTAGCTCTCGTGTCCATCCGCGCTGAAAGAAATATAGTCCCATTATAGTCATGTTATGGGAGGAGGATCTTGTCCCGGCTGTATCAATGTATTTATGCAAATGAAATATTATCTTGTTGAAATAGAAGCAGTTTTTGCTTAAAAATATAGCCTGGACTATCACACACCCACTCATAGAACAAATGGTCTGTCTGCAATGTTAGAGAATACGAATCATGGATGTTGGCATTTAGAAAAATTGGAGCGGCCGAGGAAAAAGGTTCTGTGATAACTGGTAGCATTACTCACAGCTTCCACATCCATTATGATCATATAAACATTTTCTGTCGTGACAGTGCAGTAGTACTATCAGAATTTGGTTTAAAGTTGGTAGTTCTATCAACTGCCTACGCATGTGCCACACGTAACTGCCACATGTAGACAGGTCACTACATCAACCTTATTTAAGCCTATACGGGCAAAAGAGAAGTAAGTTGTTTTGTCTTCAGCACAATACATTTTTGTTTAAACATAATTAATTAATATCTGAGTGGGTTAAGTTAAATGCTCTTAAATTCTTGGGTAAGCTGGTGGCAAACTATTTTAACAGAGAAATCTCTCTCTCTCTCTCTCTCTCTCTCTCTCTCTCTCTCTCTCTCTCTCTCTCTC
>NW_027107850.1:1000761-1002321 GCF_000696795.3 Halyomorpha halys | reverse complement strand
TATTCATTGATTTATCTTATTTTGTATATATTTATTTATTTTTTCTCTTAATTAATTTGGCAAAAAGAATGTTATTCTATATATATAATTTTATCTGAGAATATTCTCAAAAATTCTTATATTTTTAATCTCTTTCTTATTTAATTTTAATTTTGTTCTTTTGTTTAAGAAGGATTTTATTTTGTAATTAACTCTCAATCAAACTTTTAAAAAGTTAAAAGTAAATAAAAAGAAACTTACCCGAACCACTGGTAAAATCTTCACTTCTAAGGTGGGGCCAATTAACTTGACAAACCTTAGCATCCAAGAGCCTTATCCAAACCTTAGCATCGGAAGTGACGTGCTAACAACATGTCGCGAGGTATAATTAAAGGCGGGCAAACAGCAATCAGATCGTATAGGATAAGGCAGTGGATTGATTGATGTCGGGGAGGTGGAGGGGTCAGCTATCTGGCTAGTCATGGCCTCACCAAATTACTTATCGTAGTAACCTTAGGTTCCAGTTTATAATTGATCTTAGTAACATTTAGCGAAGTCAATACAAATCTTCGAATAGAGTGAATAGTTTAAGACATAGCTGTTTCCAAGACCTATTTTATAAATTTATTGAAGAGAGTTGATAAAGCAGATATTTCTGACCATATTTTTTTTCTATCGAAAATGTTAACAAGAGGAATGGGGAAGAACACTCACCTCGAACTTAACAGTACTGTGGTTTGCGAAAGCAGATCTCTCATCCAGCTCATTTTTAATCATTTTCTCATATCAACGAGTATGTCAGGTGTGGCCATATCTTCTATCAATATATAACTATGTCTCTGAAGTTTATTTTGCGTGTAGAGATAAAGATATTATTATTATTATTACAATGAAGATCGCGAATCCCTTCTTCACTTCGACCCAATTAGATCTTTTGTGAGTTACCCCTCTAGAGATAAAGATAAGTACGTGGTGGTAAAATTGGTTGGTATAAGTTGGTTTGTAGAGTTTTATTATTTATTTATCAATTAACTTCTGTTGTTGATAAATAATAATCCTCTGTTGGTTTTTATTTTTTTTTTTTTCATCCATCCAACTTTTAAGTACTATTGGATGCGTTGTCCACTCACATTCTAACAAGGCAATCCTTCCCGGAAAGCCCTTCTCTCTACCAACCTTTTTATTTCGTACCCTTCATTCAAATAATAATGAGTAGATCATACATATATAATACATGAAATGTATTATACATACTTTACTGAGTCTTCTTCCATTGATTGACTAGTGGCATTATAAGGTGTTGATATCAGTCCAGCTAAAGTGGTATAGTATAGCTATAGCCTAAGGCCATGCCATGAAATTAATGGGACGTGAAGGGCACTAAAATCCCCTTTTTTTGTACCCTTCATTAAAATAGAATTAGTACTCCATACATACATAACACATGAAATTTATTATATGTACTTTACTGAGTCTTCTCCCTCAATACTGTATTTTGTCCTCCACACTAAAACCCAATTTTTTTTCTTTAAGCCCTTTTTTGTTTTATTTTCAAACCTCTTTATTTTTATTTATGGTTAC
>NW_027107850.1:997283-1000353 GCF_000696795.3 Halyomorpha halys | reverse complement strand
GGATGCATAACATCAACCTAAACATTTTTGCATGTACCCTACTTTCCTTTTCCTTATTAATGGAGGGTGCGAAAAAAAAAAAAAAAAAAAAAAAGTATACTGGTACGATGTACGACATGTCACAATCTCACAAAAGGGGATTATAACAAAAAAAAAGGCAATCCTTCCCTACCAACCCGTCTCACTAAAACACCTATATCACTCTTGAAAGACTTAATAATAATAATAATCAAAACAAGCTTTAAATATAAAAAGCCCCTAAAATTGAAAAAACGGGGTGAATTTTTTTAATACATATGAGTCAATTCACTGTTGTTGTTTTTTTTGTAGTGTGTCGATAAAATGTAATCGGGTTTTTGGAGGTTCCTTGTTCCATCGGATACTATAAAACACGTAGTTTCTCAAACCCTTTTACGAACCAATCGGGGCTACATGTTGGAACGTAAATAGGTGATTTAATATACAATAACGTTTTCAGTGAGAGATGAACCAAAATGCCCATATAATTTGTACAAACAAGAACATTGAATATTTCTTGTTTTGAACTTCTCAAGTTCACTTTGACGGACTTTATCTCCACACCGTAACAGTTTTTTTTTCTGTTTAACTTAGGGTCGACATAAACGCTGATTATAACTCAAAGCTGGAACAAATAGAAGCAATAACCCTTTGAGGTGTTATATTTCTGGAAGGTAGAAGATGGTAGATAGGAGGACATTATGCAGTAGCCGTCGATGGAGAACAATAGTGAGGAAGAGGTAGCCCTTGGAGGATTTAGTGCCGCTGCTGGAGTCACGGTGCGAACTGCGGCACCCCACCCAATCTCATTCCCATCTACACGACGGTCCGAGCCAAGGCTCATATGTCTGTCTGTCTCTGCAAGTCTAGTACCCACTTTTTTCCAATAGTCTTATAAATAATCAACCTAAGGCATTGCACAGAAGATCTGTTGTAATAAAGTAATTTATGTAGTTACAGAGAATAATTTGACGAGCAGCGACTGAACTATTTTGATGTCACCATTTGAGTGCAAAACCATCTTCTAAAGCGTTAACTTATAAATGAAACTGTTATGTTACAAATAATAAATTAAAAAAAAAACAAAAAACGAGGTTCAAGTTTTTTTTGTAGCTTGTTTGAACAGTACATAGCACCTTCTAGATGTAGCTATCTCAGTTATTAATTGGATATTGGTGTTAGAGTACCTAACACTAGCTATGCATAGGCACCTGCCCCCTTCATCCACGCTCAAGATTCAATAAATCACAAAATGTTATGTAGCCCCTTCGTCTATTTACCCCCTTCCAATATTTTGTGGGTGCTTCTCAGGAAAAAGGGAAATCTTGATGAATGAACTAGATATGTTGAAAACTATGCATCCCTGGACTTCTGAATTTTATCAGAATTATTAATATATATATTAAGCCGAAGCACTATAACAGCTACCATGCCGTATCAGCTGATCAAGTCAAACAGCTCATGGATATGTACATACAGAAGTACTGGACTCAATAAAGAACATTCTATTTCTGGAATACGTAAGAGTTATTTCATACCCTTTTCACTCGACGATACTTAAGTGGTGCCGAAACCCGGGATCTTTAGAAACTGAAACAATTTTTAGTCTCAATTTTTTTTTCTTTTATCTTTGTTCTCTCTATATTATGGCAATTAATGGAATAGTGAGAGCTGCAGTTCTAACCTTGAAGGTATGAACTTCAACAACTCACCTCCAGGAGCAGTCGACCAGCCTGTAGCTGCAGGGAAATTCAGCCACAAAGCTGGAATGGATCAAAGTCCGCACGGCAAACGCCCAGGTCTCATGAAAGGCAATTTCCGACCTTGAAAGGTGTTAACTTTTGAAGAGGAGTTCAATGTGAAGATAGCCGAACAGTGATGATGCGGAGGCGTTAAGGGCAGCATTCGTTTGCATGGTGAAGAGAAGCATCTTTAAGCAAATTCAAGCCAATGAGGAGACCCCCTGACAATGAGGACACCCTGGAGAGTGATCAAGGCAAGAGGCACACTACAACATAATCGCCGATAAACTCATCGAAATGATGGAAGAAATTCAGGTACAGGGTCGAATGCAATTCCTATCCAATGTACTAAAGATTCAGTTGACAAAAGACCTGGGGAAGAAGGAGAGAATGCCGAGAGAACGCTCCTTCGTAGAATCCCGGGAACGAACAGGAATCCAGAATGGATGAGGATTTCGTACAATCGGCCAAGGACTACTCCGCCGTCCTTGAGAAGAAGAGAGTACAAGTATAGCGGTCGGGAGAAAATGCTGAACAGGGACTTCTGTCAGGATAAGCAAAACCAAGAACCAGCAACCACCGAGAATACCGCAAGTGTCATGGTTGCGGCAAAAGTAGGGGTGGTCAAAAATTATAATGTTTTGTAAATATAGTCTTTTTCATTTTATTGTACCAAGAGTTCTTCTCGTTCTTTTCAATTTATTTTTAAGGTTAATTTATGTATATAGGATTAAATTTAGGCAGTTTTGTATGTGTATTATTGATATATGTATTTTTCTTTTGTATATGATGGAGTTTATGAGTACTGTAGGACTATTGTTTACTGGCTATAGATCATTGTAAATAGTTTTCAATTTGTTTATATGTTATAATAATATAATAGTGTAAGTTTACGAGGATTTTTCGTAAACTGGTGGGGAGGAGTTACGGCCGAAGCACGATAACAGCTGATCAGCCGTATCAGCCGTATCAGCTGATCGAGTCAAACAGCTGAGGGACAATTTTATATAGAAGTACTGGACTCAATAAAGAACATTCTATTTCTGCAACCCATGAGAGTCATTTCATACCCTTTTCACTCGACGATACTTAAGTTACATAAATATATATTAAGATAGTTAAATCAAGTAATATTTAAAAAGTATCTAAAATTGAACCGGCGTGAAATCCTCCACTCCCGCTCTACGTGGTTGCCTTACTACCTTTAAAATAGTCATGTATAGCGAGTATACTGGTACAAAGGATGCATAACATCAACCTAAACATTTTTGCATGTACCCTACTTTCCTTTTCCTTATTAATGGAGGGTG
>NW_027107850.1:995088-997233 GCF_000696795.3 Halyomorpha halys | reverse complement strand
ATATATATTAAGAAATAGATACTTATATTTATTTGATGGGTCGGGGGTTCTGAACTTCGTAAGGAAGGACTGTTACTAAACCAACGGTTGTGCAAGGAGGTGATTTGGTCAGAACCACGTTCGACCGTCAGATTTTTACCCAATCAAGGGTACCAAATTTTTGAGCCTGGATGGACCCTAGGAGGGCTCCAGAACCCACAGAGTTGACTCACGGCTACACTGTAACAGAAAACAATTGTCTGCCCAGCCGGATTCGAACTCGGGTCCTTGGAGTTAGTAGCATCGTGTCATACCACAGTGCCACAGTGCTACCCCGTGTATTTTTAATACAGTTGTAATATCAAGAAATAAATTAAAAATAAAAATAAATAAGAAAAAGATTTTAGCTCTCCCTAATGAACTAAACCAAGAACTCAAGACGATAAAAATAAAGCTAGGAGAGAACTAATGAAGGAGAGAGTGTTAGTGTGATTGAGTGCCGTGTGGTGGAGACTACAACCAACTCCGAGGATAAGAACTGTGATGAGCTTATTGGGCGTCGAATTATCGTAACCCTTAATTGATGGTGAGCCAGCTCTGTAGTGTTCTACAGCGGGGGTATAAATATTCATTCCTTACTCTCATCATCATCATCAAGTTCCCATGGTTCGGAGGTCAAACTAACTAAGTCTACCACTAACAATAAAAAAATCAATAAACGATTATATAGTTATACTAATATCATCAGAAATTATAATTACTACATTCTATCCATTGGGTTATTTTTTTTTAAAACCATGAGTTAAAAAATCTTTTTAGAGAATTAAAATTTGATTTATACAGCGAAACCATATTATAAAAATTTTAGAACGAAAGAAAAGTAAGTTGGATAAAACTTATGATTTATTATATTTTCATAATGCCTAGTGGATCGAATTAAAGATTTTTTTAGACTAAAATACATTGAAATAACACTAATTTTATTTTGCGCGTTTTGTGATTTTTCCAAAATTTTCGAGTTTCTGTTTTAGTCTTTTTAGGCTAAATTTTGATTTTTGTTGCATAAAATTTAATATTATATACACATGAGTAAAATTGACAAAATTAGGGTAAAGAAATGAAGAGTCGAATTCAACCTAAAAAAAAATAAATATCAAGCAAACGCAAATGACAAACGTTCTTTGAGTAGTATTAACCAATTGTTTTGTGTAAATATAAAAAAGTCTCTCAAGAATAAGCTGGTTATATTTAACGGTCAGTGTTATTGTTATTAATTTTTCCATCTGACTTTGTTGTGACTTTTGGGGATTTCAATTTTTTTTTTATAATATTATATTACCAATGTATACTATTGAAAATAAAAATTCAACTAAAAATCAATTGCTCTGATCAATATGAACAAACCTATTTTTTTTAAATCAAACGTTTTAAAGTGTTTCTGCTTCGATTTATAAGTTGTTATGTTTTTGTTAAATGGTATACTACTAAATGTTATGTCAAATTTTAAGAGAAATTAAAAAGGATGGGATTTAAAAGCAAGTAAAGGAAATTTTACTTGGAAAAATATTTTTAAATACTCGTTTCAACATAGTGCTTTGCATATTTTTTAAAAACGTAAAATTGAGGCAATTTTAAGAAATTTCAGCCATGATAGGATTATATTAAAAATAAAATTTGTACCATTACAACCCATGAAAAATTAGTGGTACAAGTACTTCGTAAGGAAGTGCTTTTACTAGATCTACGGTTGTGCAAGGAGGTGATTTGGTCAGAATCACACCCGGCCATCAGATTTTAACCCCATTAAGGGTACCCACTTTATGAGGCTGGGTTGGTCCCGAACCCACAGGGCTGATACACCGATAGTGAACAGAAAATAATTACCTGCCATAGCCAATTCGCGTCTGGGTCCTTGTAGTAGTAGTGCTTTACCGATGAGCTACTTACTCCCAAAATAGGAATATAAAGTCATTTAATACAATTGGCTTTCTGTCTTGTAAACCTGGTTCCCACAGCTCACGGTAGGTCCTAAATAGCCCATTTGGCTATTATTTAGCCAATTTATTCCCATCAAAAAGTTGTTGTTGTTGCTTAAAGGCGTAAAACCCTCTGGTCATCAACGTCCATGGCATGATAAAAGTAAAAAATAATAATAAAAAAAATAAA
>NW_027107850.1:985528-994390 GCF_000696795.3 Halyomorpha halys | reverse complement strand
GATGTTCGGGGTACATGTTTCTCAAACTTTTTAGAGAGCTCAACGAATCTGAGATTATTACTATAGTCTTCTGAATTATTGAAAAGCAAAAATGGAGGGCTGATGCTGTCGCGTGGAGTTCGGAAAAGTTATATACCCAACCACTGTTTTTTTTCTTTATTAAATCAAGTATAATTAAACACTGAGTAATGTCTCCTTGACATATACCATATTTACAAGGTAAAATACATTTTTATAAAATTTGTATAACGTATTATTTTCCTAATCGAGATATGTCTATAATTCATGCATAAAAACTAAGATCCTTTAAAAAAAAAACTATGACAAGGATCTCAATTCTATCGTATAGATATGTTTTTATGCCAAGTGTATAAATTTTATTTTCTTCAATGAAGATAAAAGTAGAGGGAAAACAAATATGCTTGAAAAGATGTGCCTTATCAACTAGTAATCAAGAAACTATCTGAAATTAAATTAAAGAAATCATGAAATGATGCTAATCAGGACTTCTTAAAATGCAGATATGCAGCAAAAAGAGCAAAAGGAGAAAAAAAACAATTACAAGAAGGAAATAAAAGGCTATTAAAAAAAAATTATGAGTGTGAACCATTTTCTGGACAAGTTAGCAAATTAACACGCTGGGTCAATGACGTTGTATAAAAGTCGGATTTTTCAAAAAGATAGCTTTGAATATAAACCATTTTATTTTTTCACCATAGTTTCCTTGCATTTTTAAATAATTAAAAACCTAATATTTATCAACTCGATACTATAAAACAAAAAGAAAGTACAACTCATCAATTGTAGTTAATTTTACATTTTATTTTTGTTTCATATCTATTACATATCAACGTCATAAGAATCATTACGAAATAAATTCATTTTTATAAATTTAATTTTAATGTCTCTACAAGGACGAAGACAGACGGATCGTTACGCAAGAAGAGAATAATGTATTCCTGTGAAGACGTAGCGTACGTGGTGGAGTAGCTAACGACCATCTTGGCATGCAGGAGGCCGTGGCCACATGACGGATGTTCTCAGCAAATTGGACATGTTTATATCTAATGATATAATAAACAAACCATGGACCTTTCTCACCACTTCTTCGCTACCTCCGCTTCTACTCCGAAGATGTTCCTCTCCATAAGGTAAGACTACCAGGAATGTCGATATCAGGGATGATTAACATCAAGCATTCTGGTCGTATATGTTTAAACTGGTAGGCCTGGTCGAGGAAATTTATTGATTGCCAGTATGTTAAAATCTAAATGCAAAAACTGAATACACACTAATATTCACCGGTTTGAAGTTGCCGAAGTTCTTGTGTTAAGTTAGATGGTTCTGACTATTAAATAGGACTCCAACTGAAGATGTGAGGTATACCAGAAGACCTAGATAATGCAAATTCATACAGTTTAGTTAGCTATGCTTAGACCAATATACATTAATTGGATGTACTGATCCACTGTGCGTACTGTTACTCACCGCCTACTATGAAGGAGAATTCCTTGAAGACGAAATTCGTAATTCAGTCATCACGACAATCAAGTTGCGCTAAGTCAACTCTCTGGGCTATCAAACGCCATCGATAGATGCTGTAAGAAGTGAGAGTTTAGTAGATCAGAAGATTCTATTGTAATCTACATTCAAATAATACATTTAAAAATATTAAAATAGGCGTTTGCCTGATGACAGCAGTAGTTCACATATTAGTTGGTTGGTTGCGTCATGTCGGCTCATAGCGGTAAGCGGGGCTGTAAGTTGCAATAGTATAGACCGTAGATAGCGGTTTAGCAACAAAGTTAATCGATTGTGTCTTATTTAAACTAATAGCAAACCAAGAGGTGAATTTTGTTCTGTAAACCCATCATGCAATATTTTTCCAAAGAATTCGCTACTGCACTTTGCTGTTTTGTAAGTCTGAATTTATTTCACCGATTTCAAACAAAATAGCGACGGCTATTTGATTTTATCAACTGAAAAAAAGGTAAATATTAACGACTAGTAAGAATATCAACAACGAACCGAAAGTGACTGATTGGTCGCTGAACTAGCGTTGAAAAGTTTTACTAAACTTCTTTAGAGATGAAAAAACATTATCAGCACATTATCATTAACAGCACGGCTGAACCCAGGTTTAAGCCCGGCAGTGGCCTATTATGTTAGGAGGTGATCAACACAGATGTTCGAAGGGCCGTCTTATAAAGGGCTTAATTTAGTGAAATATTCATAATCGTGAACGTGAACTACCTGTTTAATAAGCAATGGACCCACAACATGAACTGTAATGAACCCTTCACGAACTTTAGTAGTAGACTGTACAAAACACTTGAGGAATTATTATAGTGAACTATATTAAACACTTCATGAACTGTATGTAGTACTGGACTGTACGAAGCCCTTTATGGAATATAGTAGTGAACTGTACTAAAATCTTTATAAACAGTAGCAGTATATTGTTCTTGGACTGTACTATACCAATCATGAACTGTAGTAATGGACGATTCTAAACCATTCATGAACTGTAGCAGTAGATTGGACTAAACCGTTGATGAATTATAGTAGTGATCTATACTAAACCTTTTATGAACTGTAATAATGAACGATACTAAACCATTCATGAACTTTAATAGTGGACTGTACGAAACCAGTCATGAACTGTAGCAATGGATTGTTCTAAACCGTTCATGAATTATACTAAACCGTTTATTAACTGTACTAGTTAACGATACTAAACCTTTCATGAACTGTATTAATGGATTGTATTGAACCCATCATGGTCTGTAACAGGACAGATCGATTATATTGAACCGCAGCTAATTAGAAAGGAACCTTTTCTTTATTCGGTTGAACATTAAGAAAAATTATTTAAACATTGTCCGACTTCTCCAGCCATAGAATACTAGAGGAAGTAGCAGCGAACTCTTTGCCGCGCCTGATAATTCTTCACAGCTAACAGAAAGCGATATGATAAATCGCCATTATATAGGAAAGGATTATGGCTAGGCAAACAGTAATTGGAGGTGCCTTATGGATGAGATGGTGTAATGCTTCCTCGATAGCCATCTCCGATGTGGGAGGCGGTGATCCTATCTTCCCCCTCCCGTCCCACCATCTGATACCTCGCGCGCTCTCGAGAATTTCAGCAGAAAAACAAAAATGGTGAGCTTATCTGCCAGTATCGCAGCCTGATTTAGCCTCGCACCTTGGACTGTTGCCTTGTTTTTATTTTCTTGCTCTTTCGCTCTTCGTTTTTGGTTCTGTCCTGGAAGGAGGGTGTCGATTATTTCCCGTAACGACACAAGACCGGTGGCAAAACAGTTTCCTCCAATAATTAGGCAATTTTTTACTCCCGTGTTTAATGATACTCCGCACGATCTCTGATCGCCTCCAGTTTTATGCTAATTATCTCTTGGCTAAGTTATCGATTCGAGATTGAAAAAATAAACATAATTAAGAGGACCCTGGCTACAAAATTAATGAAGCCATTCGAATCGAAGTGTAGTTCTTCAATCAGCGCGGGCATCTGTTTGATGATGAGGATCGGGACAGGGAATGATAAAGGAACGTATCAATCAATATATCATTTCTCTGCAACATGAGAGCCAGCTACCGTATCTAACATTTTACATTATTGACAACTTTTTATTCCTTCGATAATATTTTTGTTTTATTCTGTAATCCACTTTTTTTCCGCTCGATTTCTCGATTCAATACTCTATTAAATGTACTAGCTTAAACTAGAATTGAGCTGATGTGTTATAGTCTGTCTTAGTTTGACGGTAGAGCGCAGCATTACTCCTCCAATGCTATTGAAAAAAAAAATGAAAATCACTACTGCTACAACCCATGGAGGTTCAGGGAGTTTAGTAATATGTAAGGAAGTACCGTTTCTTGAATGACGGTTGTACAAGGAGGTGATCTATTCATGATCTTACTCAACCATCATATTTTTCTCTAATCAAGGGTTCTCACTTCATGAGGCTTGGTTGACCCCAGGAGAGCTCTAGAACCCACAGGGTTGGCTGTATGCTGTATACAGTAACAGAATAAATAATATCTGCAACAGCCGAATTCAAACCTGGATCTTTAGAGCTAGTTGCACAGCGCCTTACCTACTGAACCTTCCTGTACTCCATCCAGTGATATTAAATAAACGTAAACTCTTTTTCACAATAAAAAACGTTAATACCGTGCTTTAATTATAAATTATAGGTTTTCACGTGATGGTTCAAAGGGTTTTGATTGTACATTATTGACTGGATGAAATGTGTTTATTTATAAAAAAAAATAAAAAAATTTGATCTATTTAGTAATCAAGAAGATATAGACAATGGAAAAAATATCCCTCAAGAAATATCATCTGTCAAAGCCTCGATCCAATTTTTATTACAACACATAAATAACAAACCTTAAAAAACAAAAAAATTATATACTTTAAAAAATCAGCAAGTCAATAATTTTTTTTTTATAATTTATTTATTGTTATTTACAACTGTATAAAAATATATTAAACA
The DNA here is from genome assembly GCF_000696795.3 of Halyomorpha halys. Classification (NCBI taxonomy): domain Eukaryota; kingdom Metazoa; phylum Arthropoda; class Insecta; order Hemiptera; family Pentatomidae; genus Halyomorpha; species Halyomorpha halys. Next base: position 989,870 of record NW_027107850.1, on the reverse strand, counting down.
AGTAAATTTGCTGTAGGTGATATAGTAACATGATAAAAACATGTGGAGAATCTACCCATTGATAGAACTCCAATAATATTTCTAGAGGAGAAGATCTCGAGGCCATCTTCTTTTCAGACGCCTAGGAAGATTATTAGGAGAAGCCAGGTTAGAAATAAGTGGATTTGGGTGGTTGGGAAGTTTATCATGGAAGGATTGGGGTTTGTGACAAAGTAAGGAGCATTATGGATTTTACGAAGGATTTTGGACTGCAAGGATTGAGTTCGGGAGGAATTTGATGGTTTAGTGGAGCCCCTAAGCTCAGCTCCGTATGTCCAGATAGTCAATAATTTACCAACAATATGGTAATTATGTTAGAAGAAACAAAACAATAATATCAAACTTGTTAAAAACTGTTGTATGGCCTAGATCACTCACATATTAGCCAACTGAGCTCTTTCCAATGCAGCCCGTCGGATATAGTTGTTAAGAGATCTCTTATTAGAGCTTTTAAATAAACATAGTAATTGTTCTAGAGAGCAGGTCCGCTGGTTAAGGTGATAAAGCCCGAAACGTAGTGCGAATATTAAGATAAAATAATGAAGTGATAAAAAGACCTCATTCTTCCTGAAAGAGGGAAAATTATTCCAGTGTTTTATAATTATAATTTTACTTACTCCTGGAGTTCTTTTCTACATATTGTTTTTAAAAATATTTTATCGTTTATTTTGTCTAGGAAACATAAGAAATCTATTTGATTTTATGTATTGAGATGTTGAGATGCAAAAAACTTACATTTATAATGTTATCTCTATTCTATATTAGTTGTACTGTGTTTCGGGTTTCCTTCGAGTATGTTATGTTGTAAAATTTAATTCCTTTGACTGTATGACAGTATTTCAAAAACAAATAGATGCACTTAACAAAACGAGATATATTAGCACATGAAGATGGGGAAAGCCCGAAACGTAGTAAAGCAAATATAGAATATTGATAATATTATAAATTGAAGTTTATTTTTCAACTGAATATCATAATAAATAAATATAAACAACTTCCTAGGAAAAAAAATAAGAATATTTGATTCTAAATTTTTAAAAGGGTTGATATTTAATCGTTTTATCTGAATCCTAATCGATGATTTTCTATTAATGTTCAGATTAGAATAACCAGAGGTTATATTATTAACGTTGTAAGCAAACCCATGTGACTACATTTATTTCACTCCGTTTCCAAGTCCTTTTTTTACATTCAGTTGTAACGAATGTTAGTTCGATTGACAAAGGGGATGAAAGACGGAATATGGAACGCCCGTACGACAAAGTGGAAACAGGACACCAAAAGAAAAAGATGAATAAAAAAAGTGTATATATATTTCGAAGGCAATAAATAAGAAGAGGGGGAGTGGTTTATGGTTGGCGCGGGTCGACAATGGCCCCTAATGAGATGTGCGTACCCTCGGTGTCATAGCAACCACTGGCAACATAATAAATAATTCAGCCTAATCAGTTTTCTGTTATATATCTGCCGTAAGATGCGGCTCCTTCGGCACAATATGGATGCTCGGCGTAGGCCCGACACACTGCCTTCTTTATTAAATATCATTGAATGGAAAGGTCGATCTCTTTGTGCCTCATCACCAATATCGATATCCTAGCTGATGAATGAATAGCTCTTGAAGGCTGATCATATATTCTGCCCACTAGCGTAGGAACAGAGATTATCCTCTTTCCTTTCAAGAGGAGAGGGGCATATAATCTTATCAGCTTTAACATCTCCAGATTAGGTTTAGTCAATATACTTTTTTAATAATTTATTTATTGTTATTTACAACTGTAAAAAATATATACAGCTAGTAAATTTGCTACCAGTTATAAAATGACATGATCTGGTTCCGGTCATATTTAAACCTAATATTAAATATTAAATGCAGTCTAGAAAAAAATACTAGTGAATTGTCATAATAAATATTTTTATTTATTTTTTACTGACAGACCTGGTAAATTCTTCGCAATTACCAGATTTAGGGATGTAGATAGATCAATTGAAAGTTTGATGTAAATTAATATATTTTATATATGTTATTTACACATTGGATTAATGATTGAATCAATTGCTTATTATATCTATTTAGTTTGTTGCGGTAAATAATATTATATAATAATAATATATGGTAAAAAAAGTAGAAATAACGTCAACACTCCTTAGCAAATCTACACCAAACTTCGTAGTCGTTTAGAACTCAATAAAATGCAGCATAGGGCGCAAACTTGATCTAATTAAACAAATCAAAACCAGAGATACAAAGTAAAACGTTTGAAAAATTTTTCTTCATTTGAACCTAATATTTCGCACGTATATAGCCAGTAAGCTAAATGATGTTATTGTAGGTTAAAATATCATACATCTAGCTTTCCAACGGTAATAATAAAGTAGACATTGGATATAATGCAGAGGTATTATGTACGATTATATGAACATTAGACATATAAAAAATCCTGGAGAAACAAAACCTCCAAATAAATAAAGTTGAAACCCGGGAAAATCCTGAAAATTCAAGAAAAATGCCCATCACAATTGAATGAACGGTACGGCAGTGCATGAAGTACCAACAAATATTCATTTTCAATACACACAATTTTGATCCAAATATACTGTCAACGTTTCGGCCCTCAGGCCATTTTCCAGGAGAAAACCTATAAAAATTTTTGTTTTTATATTAATTACATTGTTTCCTTAACAACATACTGATATTTTTGGCTATACCTTAAATATCGATGTCATGTTCTTTAAAATCTTTTCTGCAGGCTAATTGTCCATGTTATATCTTTAAAATAAATTAAATATTAAAATAATATCATAAAAGTTTCAAATAATGTTTTTAAATTGATTATTTACATACATAACGTTTTATTACTTAAATCTAAAACTTTTTCATATAAATAATCTTCTCTTTTTTCAGTTACAAACATTATTTATAACAGAACCTACCTTCAACAGGTTAAGACTCTATTATCGCCTTATTATTAAAAATATATTTTTTACATTTAATACAATTTAATTAACATTAAATTTTAATTTATTTGCTTATAACTTATCACTTCTTAGATCCATAATTACTATATTATAATTATATATGTATTTTTTTACATTCATACCCGCTCTTTTTTATTTTTTCACATATGCACTCACCTATACATGCTTTTATATGTGTATATATATTATATATGCATCTGTAAAATTCAAGAATTTGAACATTTATCTATTTAACAACTTTTTTCTAATCATGATATATTTATTTTACTTAAAATTTCAGAATAATGGTGGTTTAGTCCTTTAGAATCTGATTTAAAATTTACTGTATAATTTATATTTTCTGAAATGTAAATTGATTCTAATATTTTTCTTCTAAAATTATTATTTTCTTTATGAATGACCTAGACATTATCAAAATCAAAATCATGTTTATTTTGAACGTGTTGTACTAATGCTGTTTTCTTTGGGTCATTTGTCATATTTTTTTATGTCATTCCCATGTTGACATATCTTATCTTTCATATATTATTGAGTTTCACCAATATATATGGCCATAAATCACTAATAAATCATTAAACTTATATTATTATTTCAAAAATATGTGCCACAGACTGGAACAATAAGTAATTGTGATGTAATTTATAACATCGATTCCAAAATCATCAAATATACATAAGCAAATAGATAAATAAAATTAAAAAAAAAAAGAGAATCAAACTATGTAGATAGACAACTAAGAATAATATAAAATAAGTAAATGTAAAATTTCGAACTAATATAATAATAAATATCTAAACCAACTTTTTTTACGACCATAAATTATTTATAGTCAAACAATATGACAGTGTTCAGCAAACTTTTAAACAAAATAATTGGAAATGAATCAGTGGTATAATAATGGATTTGTGATAAAGTAAATTAGAATTAAATACGTTTGGAAAAAAAATTCGTCAAATTAAACAAATTTCCAGAATATCACTATTTGTTTTTGTAAGGAGAAAATTGAAAGTCATTACAAGTATACAAGAACATTATATATTATACTATACATAATATGACAACTAAATATACTATAACTATACTAACAAAAACAGAACTGAACTTTACCAAAATTAGCGTAATTCATTGTTACAATGATATCTGCCACATTCAAGTTCTACTCTATAAAAGAATTTAAGGATTTGCATCTTTTTAAAAAAGATTTTTGAAAATAAAAAACTCTGGGTGGTGCCGCCATCTAGCTATTGCCTGTAGAACCAATTCATTCATTAGTCCGATCCCTTTCACTAAGACGTACGTTCGGCAGTTTTACAGGAACTATAAATAA
>NW_027107850.1:984182-985443 GCF_000696795.3 Halyomorpha halys | reverse complement strand
TGTATTACAACATAAAAATAATAATTAGTAAGATTGATTAATGATTATATCAATGTACTGATAAAAATTTTAATAATTATTTTTATTTGTGTCTTTTGAGGTTGGAGTAGAACTCAAGTTTAAAAAAAAGGTTATCCAACTTATAAACCGTTGGAACTTCTGCGAATATAATGTACTGCGGATGCTAAAAACTATAAAACAACTTTTTTTTTTTATCTTGGGTCAGGTGACTAACGACGTTTTGTAACTCTCGGTGTGGGGAAAATTATTATGTTGCATCTACACCTTTGCTACTTACTGCAAATATAAGACTTGTACAAATATTTTCCTAGCAAAGGAAGCAGCAGACACCGGTATCTACACGCTTGTTTGCTCATTTGACTTTTCATCAAACTTTGACGTCAGCATTATCAAAATGCACAATAAAGCAAGGAGAAATAAAAAGAAACGTAATTATCAGCAAAGTAGATGTAAAATAGAATTTCATAGGAATGGTACTACGTTCTACTCAATTCAACATTTGTTCTTGAATCATTATCAGAAACTTATTAATTTATTTACCTAGACATATAATGTCTTTATAAATATATATATTTGTGCTATGTTAAATAAAAAATAAACCGATAAAGTTAAGTAGAAAGATTTGAAACAATTTATTTATACGGAATCGATAAAAATTTAAAATATACAATCTTAAACTAGAGTTAATAATTGAATCTGAAGGTTGGGGAAATTCTTCAATTCATTAAAACTCGAAGATCACAAATATGTATCTGTTGGAAGATCTAAAGCAATGTTAACTGAACGCAAATGTGTGGAATAGCGCCTTTCAATCATGCCCAAAAACCGAAACTCAACTGCCCGACTACAAATTCAGGCCAACTTGTCCTAACCAATCCAAATAACACATCCACAAGCTTAGAAATGTGTAAATAGTTTGACAAACATGTAGGGGCACATTTACATTAGGGATATTCATAATGTTCTGTTAAATGTTAAATGTTCTGACTATAGGATTGTAAGCAGCCATACTTGTAAGTCATGTTAAATGTATAACATCTCCTAGCGGATTTTCTGAGCAACTAGTTTTATAACCTTTCCTTCCAAAATTTCATATAATTATTTACTTTTTTATAATAATTTATTTATTGTTATTTACAACTGTATACACATATATACAACAAGTAAATTTGCTGTGGGTGACATAGTGACATGATACAAACATGTGGAGAATCTACCCACTGATAGAACTCCAATAACA
>NW_027107850.1:969931-979077 GCF_000696795.3 Halyomorpha halys | reverse complement strand
TGGATTTGGGTGGTTGAGAAGTTTGTTATGGAAGGAACGGTATCTGGTTCTGGCCAAATCGGCAACATATGGAACATTGAGGTCCTGATGGATGATTTGATTCGTGACAAAGTAAGGAGCATTAAGGATTATTTACTTTTAACTTTTGAATAAAGTAATTTATTACAATATGCCTATATTGAGTTGTGGATGTTGTGTGAAAGTTTGGCCACTGAGTGTCTTGTTGATCTTCTAACTAGGGATGAGAATCAAGATGAGCTAATAGACGATTGTCATTACATTATTTTTATTGTCATCCATTGCTTTATAAGTTATAAACATCCAAAAGGATACTGACACAATCAAAATACAAACTAAGAGCAAGTAATATATATATATATATAATACTACATTGTTTTATACATTACTTGTTACTACGACAACAAACAAAAATGTGACGAGCTCAGCTGGTCTGTCGCATGACGGGATTCTCCATTTAACAGACCTAGGTACAGACTCTCAACCATGTTATATGTTATATCGTTTTAACATGGTAAAAGAAGGAAATATTTCTCAATTTAACAAGCTTTAATATGTTAAATTGAAGATCATGAATACACCTATATATGTGAAATATGCCGTAATCCTGGTTGGAATGGTAAAACATTGCAAGCAAAAGGGAATTAATGTTTAGCACAATATCATCCATGATTTGTCGGTAGTTAGTTTAAACTTGTTCATAATTTTGTTGTGTAATGCGTGATATAAATATATATGAATGTGGTGTTTACCCATATTTGGACCCATCTTTTAGCGCTCTTTTATGTTTCAATATAATATTCTATATGAAAAATTTTATATTTCAATCCTTAAATGGTATCTCTTTAAATAAAATGTTAGCTACTCTAATTAAATACAAGTCGAAAACCACAGGTTTTCTTTCAAAGTCTAAACCTCAACTTGGTAAGTAGAATTTAAAGTGATTATTAAAACAAAAATTACCTTAATCAACAGATATAATATAAACTGAAAGGAAAGTGAGATCATAAATTATTCAAATTATCTCTAAGTAAGAGACAGGCTGAATATTGCCACTACATATCTATTACATTGATAGAACCAATGAATAACCACATCAAATAATCGTCCCTGACCATATAAGCAGAACTTCTATTAAAGCTAACAGCTCTGATGGGGGAATCAACGAGGCATCAGTCAAGAAGTCTGTGTGGGCTTCGGCGAGGATTGAATATTAGCCCAAGGTTAGCAACAAAACGTTTTCACGTCATTTTATGTTTTAATAATTAAATTATAGTTGATCGCTAACATTATAAAATGCATTGTCGTATTTGTCTTCATTGCCAATAGATTTGATAGTTACTTCTCTCTGCGAAAAATAACTGGATGTGGGAACTGAGGAAATAGTAAAAGGTAAGAGAAAGATTTCAGTTCGGGTAAGTAAAATACAAAATTAATACAAAAAAATAACTTAAATTGTTATTTTTAAAATTTATTGATAAACATTTACAACTATATTTACATAAAATACATTTAGTAAATCTCATGCTAGATTATAATAGTATTTCTATATCAGAAGGTCTCAGGCCATCTCCTTTTTTTTTAGGTACTGTTACGGTTGTCATGGTGAAATAAAAACACTAGTGTTATCTGCGTAGACAAAGGGTGCATGGTTTTGAAAAGGTTACTGTTTGGTTTTTGAACAGGTTACGATTGTTCAATATGAAGTGGTGATAGTGTATCAGGTCCTGTGTCTTTACAGTGTGTATAAGAAATGTTATCGTGTATATTTTGTTTTTCTAAATTATGAAGTTCTACTTCAGTGGGCGGTCATTAATACTCGAAGTGTGGATATAGGGCAGTGCATGGCAATGTTTCTTCGCGTTCAGCACGTCCTGGTTAGGAGAGTGGTGGCAGGTGCAATCTTTATACTTCTGGGGAAGGTAAGGTAATGACCGATATTGGACAAACTTGAGTACACCCTAGGACTAAGTGGGGGTTCGAACTAAACTTTATTTTATTATTGTTTTATGTTCCTGTTTTGTGTAGTAGAGTAAATTTAGTTATAAAGGTTAAATTGGGGCATTTAAGTTGAGGTTAGGTCAACCTATAAGTTTTATTAATTGATAAGAATTATTTTTTCTGCTTTTTCATTCTATGTACATATATTGCTTTTTATTATTAAACTTTAGTTGGTTTGGATGGATAGGGAGTAATTAGGGAGTCATTTATAATGGATTGGAAGTTTAGAACGTTTTTCTAGTAAGTGTTGTAATAGTCGAAATCGACTTGGAGTTCCCTGTCTTTTCAGTTTTGTGTGAGGATACCAGGTTAGTCGTTTGTCCAGTTGCATTCCAAGATAGCCGATCTGTTCTACAGGGGTAAGAGCAACATTATTAAAGGATACTGTAGGGCAGTCGGTAGGTTTACGACGAAGGGTAAATGTGATTTGGTGGGGTTACTTTTAATCCTCTAATTTCGAAACTATTCTAATTTAGAACTACCCATAGGCTATGAGATTGTAGAGTTTAGGATTCAATAAAAGGATGATAGCTAACTGTAAGCACACATGTGTCATCGGCACACGTGGTGAGGATAGTGTTAGGATTGGTTGAAATGTCAGCTGTATAGACTGATGCGACGAAGGAAACTACCTTGAGGAACACCGTCTAACTTAAAATTTTGTTTATTTCATTATTTTCAAAGGTAGTTTTAAATTTTAAATAGCTTTAGAAAATCGAACATTCAAGAATAAACACCTTTTCCCTCTTTTTTTTTTTAATTTTTAAAATCATTTCTTTTTTATACATTAACTTTATACTTTACATGGTCAGGGAAAAAATCAACTTAATGAATAATGAAGCATTAATATATCAACTAAGACAGGTGCTGACGGTATAATTATCTTATCGAAATTGCAATATGTAAATTGACAGGTGTTAAGTGGTAAGTGTTAACGATATCATTAATCAGCTTATATTTAGATATAATAAAGAAAAAAAATTAGGAATGTATTTAATTGTATGGATACAATGAAAAACTATCGATAGGTTTTCTGCAAATTAATTGAGTGCTTCGCTTGGGGCAAGAATGTGAAAAGCAACAATTTTAAAGAAAGTAAGAATTTATTATGTTTAGGGGTGTCTCATAACCTGCTCATTTTTTTCTATAAAGCTATTATTTGTGTTAGTTTGACTATTAATACACTATAAATTTAATATGTTTACCAAAAAAATCGATTATGGGAAGGGGGGTATAGTGTCGTACAAAAGACACTCCTAACTATATACAATGTTATAGTTTCTCTTATTAAGAGAGAATAGTAAAGTTAATAACAAAAATCACAACATTCGTAGTCCTAACAAAAAAAAATTGCCCTAAAATAGAGAAAAAAATAATAAGTTAATTGGAAAAAAAACGATGATAAAAAATAAAATACATAAAATAGAACTAATGTCAATAATAGAATTGATAAATATAGAATTTATAACATGAAGAAGGTGATTTAGTCAGAATCACGCTTAACTACCAACGTTTTACCCAATTAAAGTTACCCACTTTATGAGGCTTGGAGGGCCGTGTAGTACTCCCGAACCCACAGGGCTAACTCACGGCTACAGTGAAACGGAAAATAATTCAAACCCGGATCCTTGGAGTTTCTAGCATAGCGCCTTATCAACAAGCTACCCACTCCGTGACATATAATAAATAAAGATAATAATAATAAATACATAAATTAGTTATAAAATAACTCAACTCGTATTCAACCGAGAAAAACAAATCGACCCATAATCTGTTCCCTGAAGAAGATATAAAAGCTAGAGAAGATAGATTAGCCGGAGTTAGATGAACGTTTGAAGAGGTAGATGAATGGAGAAAACAGGATGGGTTGTCCAGTTCACGATGTCATAAATCCTCGGTAATTTGTCCCATCACTTAGTCCTCATCAAGGGTCGGGATAAAAAGCCGAAAGGAGGCTGGGATTAAACTCTCGTTAGCAACTAATATCAGGCTCCCTATCCCACTACATTATTCAACAATGGTAAATTAAATCCGCTTACTGCTTTAACTAAAGAGCTGATCAAGTATTCGCCGTATACCGGAGTGTTTTCTCTCCTTGTAGTGCTCCTATTAACTTCTACAACAGGACTACTGATTTCCGAGAAACTTTTTCATTTGAATTTTCCTTTTTGTGATACATTTTAATCCTTTAACAGTTCTCAAAAAATCGTGATACACTCATAGTTTATGTATTCGTTATTTTATTATAATATATTCATAATTTATAGTATATGAACGATAAATCGCAGGTAATATATTATATGTGGCTTAGCATTCCAAAACGTGTTAAAGCCAGTTCTATCGACTTGGACTTTTTGAAGCAAAGCTTTAGAGAACAAAAAATAAAATAATGGTGTACAATCACACTGATTGTGAGTGAGGGCGCTAGAATGTGTATAAATGATCGTACTGGAAGATCACTGATTGACCATGTGAAATAATTAATGGAAGATGGTCGAATGAATGATGGGTACGGTCAAATGAAAACTCAAATAGTGATAAACTGTTTTAACTGAGCCAACGTTCCGCCCCATGTTACAGGGCTTCGTCATGGCTAACAAAGATACAAACACAACGGCTGATATAAACTTAAGGTAAAAAAATAAATAGATGAAAAATTAAAAGGGGTCTACAATGAAACGTAAAAATTAAATAAGAATAATAAAACATAATAGATAATAAATGAAAATGGAAATAATAACAGATAAAAAGAAATATAACATACAAAGTACAAACTAAGAGATGGAAAAAAAGAAAAAGGAAAAAAATCGAGAATAAATAAGAAAATAAATGAGACAGAAAAAGTATCTGGTAGACAAAAATCAAGAGCCAGAGTGAACCGTTTGTATTGGGTGGAGTGGGTATTGGCTGTTTAGGTACGTTACATTTGAAAATTATTTTAAGGTAAACTGTATAGAAATATATTAAAATTAGGTAAGCACGAAATTATAATATACATAATAAGAGAGGAGGAAATTATTTATATATAAAAAAATTATAAGTGTACACGGATAGGAAACACAGAACAAATAAAGTTAAAAGAATGGATATAATAAATATAAATGATAAAGAAATACAATATACCAAATAAATAAGGGTACAGAGGTATGTAAATTATATAATAGAACAGTTAATAATAAATTAATTAATGTAAGTATAATTAAGTTGGAAGTAACAAATGAATATAAATTAAAAATAAGATACATAAATATAAATGAAAAAGGAAGGATAGTAAATATAAAATATAATTAAATTAAGTATGTGGGAAGAATTAAGAAAACAAAACCAGAATTAAAGACATGATAGGAAAGTGCGCTTCTGAAATTCTGAACGTAGAGAAAAGAAGAATTGTGGGGGTTTTATAATGTTTAAGATCTGTCGGTACTTCAGGGAGATGCAGTCTTTATCGACTTTTTCATTGACGGAATTTTCTGTTAAATTTATGTGAATGGACTCAGAAAAGAGTCGGTTTTTTATGGTTGGGGGCAGTAGCAAGAATTGAAATATTATCGAAGTTAAAAGCATTATTGAGGTTTAGTGTTCTGAAAATTTAGAGGCAAATGGGTTGCAGGAGTATCATTTTTCATTTACTTTTTTTTATTAAGTGTTTGTGTCTTTTTTAGACTTGACGAAGCCTCGTAACGTGGAGCGAAACGTTGGCTCAATTGAAATAGTTCATCACTATTTGAGTTTTTATTTGACCCCACCTATGCCATCTTCCATTCATTAATATATAAATGATCACATCGCACTAGTATTTCTAAAGTGACACAACTCAAAAATCGGTGTTTTTGAGTTATGACTAGGAAAGAAATTGTAAATATATCTTTATGAATCATCAAAACTGTATCAACCTAGCTTCAGAGCTTGTCCGCCAGAGGGCACATGTGTCACTCTTGCTGCCTTAATGCTATTCCCCCTCCATAGGCAAGAGTGTCACATTGTCAGTTGTCTTGAATTTTCAGTTGTGTCACATTAGAAATACTAGTGCGACATGTTTAATTGATAAAATTTATGAATTGAAACCTTTCCTTGTTTAAAATGATTATTAAATCAGAAACTTAATTTATTTAATTATAAAAATAACGTTTTGAAATGATTTATATCCAACAAAATAAATGTAAAAAAACTTTTATAAATCAACAGTATTATTATATGTATCTACCTATTATATTAACTTATTATATTTATTAACTCATCAATTTAAACCTCTGTATATAATTATTATGAATAGGAGAGCAGTTTAAAATTATTATATTTGTGGATTTCAATACTTTTATATCAGTGAATTTTCATTGAATTGATACGAAAAATGGTATTTCATTGTTTAAATTGTTCTCCTGAAATATTCTTCGAGTTCTCATCCAATGAACAGAGCCGTTTGTTCTTTAAATCTTCTTATATATAACCCTGAGGTTTTATTCACGTCATCTTTCTACTCCCGCTTTTTCCCATTTCACAAATGTACGTTTCCCAATCCTGTGTAGGTGTCGGCCTGGTGTCTTAGTCATTCGTTGGTAATTTGAGGAAAAGGCTTTCCCATATAAGTACACCTGGAAACGATCGGACCATTGGCCACTATTATGAAATTTTCTGATAATTTATTTTATAATTGAATCATCAAGTAGTGAAGGAAACTACACCATAAAATTGTATTTTTTATTAGGCAATCATGTTATTTGGACTAGTAGTTATGGTTTAGTGGTGGAAAGAACAATGTTATCAAATCGGAAACGAAATTTTTAGGTCTATAAATTTTCTACTGGATTTTGGGATCAAGATTTTGTTCTATTTTTCTCAACGGTTGCACCCCAACAAAGGATTTGAATTTTAAAAATATTTTCAATGTTAATATGAGAAATTCCAAGTTAAGTACACTGGAAAACTGAGAGAGGTTACAAAGTCGATTTTTTAAAATTTATTATTTTTTTATAAGCCGTTTTCTAGTCATTTCTGATATACTAAGAGTTATCTTGAGCTATTCTACAACTATAACCATCGTTAAAAGTCAATGGTCAATGGTAAAGAATATGGTAGATGGTCAATCATATCGTGAGTCCCTGACAGAAATGAAAAGTCAACTTTTCAGTCCGAATTTGAACCGGAGCTGATGCAGTCACGAGGCAGTTAAAGTTTACACTGAAACTCTCTCACCTAAAAAGTAGACTACACTATCAAAACAAATTTCATTCATTCATCTATCTTGACTATCTTGCCTAATTTATCAAGTTTCGTTTAGAATTTTTTATAATTCCCTCACTCCTCCCAAAAAAAGGATATGATGAGTGAGTATGAAATACCTTGTATTTAAATTGATATATATCTTACGTAAATCATTCGATAAATAATCTTTCGGATTAACTTTGTGTTATTAAAATATTAATCATGATTAATAAAAATTTATTTATTTCAATAAATTGATGTGTTTTATTAACTTTGAGCTTTTAATTTTGTTTATATTGGGAGCCGGTAGCTCAGTGGTGAGGCACTGTGGTACTAACTCCTAGGTTTCGCTGTATCCGCGAGTCAGCTCTGTGGGTTACTATTAAAGGCATCGATGAAGAAAAGTTTTAAAGAAAAGAAAAAAAGAACTGGCTCGGACATGAACATTTATTTAGGTGACGTTAACAATAAACATAAACGTATAATAAAAATAAATTATTTATAAATAAAGTCAAGAATATTAATTTCAAGATAAACAAAAATAAACAAATTTATAAAATTAATAACTATATAAAATAAAACACTGTCTGCTACTCCGACATTTCTTGACACCTGTATGACAATTCTTGGGAAGTTGTAGTTGTACCATTTTCGATGGATAACTTTCAGAAGTGGTCAAACGTTGGTGGGCTCACGTCTATATTGATTCAAATTAAGGTATCAAATTGCCCAAACTTAATTAAATTGAATACTATAATGGCATTCATCGAACGCAGTTGCTGTATTAACATTAATTACAAATTAAATAAAATGTTTAGACACCACATAACTCACGCTGAGAGGGTCTGGTAACAGAATCAGACGAACTACAAGTGGCGACAAAAAAACTAATTAAAAATGGTAGATTGTACAGTCATTGCTTTGCGACACCAACCAAATAATCCCCACTGACCGTTATTTTTACATTTAAAAATGATAATAAAATATATAAATTCATCTGTTTCTTTTAAAATTAAAATAAACTTCAAAAGAAAATAACACAAATAAAAATAAAATGTAATTAAATTAAATACTAAGGCTTGGCGTGAACAAATACTTTTTTAACTTTCAAATGATTCATAGTTTCACTGTTCCCAATTCGACATTATCTCCATTGTATATTGCTCTGTTACGACTTATAAATGCCTGTATTAGTGTTAGTGCCCTAACTGTAGAGGAGTTACGGTGTTATTACCGCATTAGATATAATTAAGTGAGTAATGCGTTAGATTATTGAAGTCGTTATTCCATTAGGGCTTTATCTCCTTGCCTTTCAAGGTTCAACACAATTAAAAAAATGTTAGTACATTGACTACTTTTAGTGTGACCTACAATATTTAAAAATTATTTTATTTATTACTAGCAAACCCGGTAATGCATTGCTATTGCTAGATTTGGGGATGCATGTAGAAGAATTGAAAGTTTTATATAAATTAATATATTTAGTTAAAAATGGTGGAAGTGGTTGATAAATTAAATATCAAATCTTTTCATAGTTTATATTTATCAATTTTTCATTGCTAGTGAAGATGATTTCTTCTTCTTTCCCATCCTCCACGCGAGCCTCTAACCACTTGATCCACACATCTCAGTCCATGGCAAGCATCTTCATCTGAGCCAGCGTTTTTCCTCTTTCCAGACCTATTCGTTGGATATGCTCTACAGCTCCTTCTAGGTCTGCTTCGTGGTCTTCTATGAGTCGGCCATGCCTCCATACATTTTATTGGCACTCTATCTTCCTCCATTTCTACAGACGTGCCCATACCAATGATGGTTGATGATTTCAAATAACAAAAGATGTGGAAGATCGATGATTGACAGAGTGTAATAATATAAAGGGAGATGGCTTATAAAAGATTTATATATAAAATTTATATAGAATAAAA
>NW_027107850.1:957538-969866 GCF_000696795.3 Halyomorpha halys | reverse complement strand
TAGTTAAATTTAGTAGAATTTTAATTCTAAAATGAATAAAGAAATGAACTAAAATTAAATTGAGAATATAAAAAGAATATGGAAACCTGATATGTGACGTATGTTAAACATGTGTATAGTTGATAAACTGATAGATTTCAATAGACAGTGTAAACTAAATAGAATTATAAATAGTGGAATTGTGAATATAATAGGTAATTTAACACACTGTAATAAAAATTAATTGATTTGTAATTAATAGATAACTTAATTAAATTAATAATGTTTTATAAGTTACTGACTAGGATAAAAATTAACAAAGGCAGAGAAGCCTGCAGCAGTTTGATAACAATATTAATTGTGATATTATAAATAATTTTATATTTAAAAAAAAACTAATTTATAAAATTAATGATTTATTATATTGATTGTTTGAGAGTGGTTTATTTTATTATTAACACGAACACACTTGATCCAATTTTACTCTCAATATTTATATCCAAAAATTATTCTACGTTTCGGCCCTCGACCATTTTCAAATAGACAATCTTAAATATTGATGTCATATATTCGTTTCTTGCAAGCTAATTACCCATGTCATATAAAACCTTTTCACTGTTGAGAATGATGTTAGTAAGAGTAAATAGAGACAATAATTTATGTGAAAAAGTTTTAAATTTAAATTATAAATAGTTTTATATATTATAGCCTACAAGAAACGAATGTATGACATCAATATTTAAGGTTGTCTCCTAGAAAATAGCCTGAGGGCCGATACGTTGGAGAGTTTTTGGAATTAAATGTAGAGAGTAAAATTGGATCAAGTGTGTTTGTGTTAATAAAAAAGTAATTTATAATTTTTTTTTTTTTAAAACAAATTTGATCCTTTTTTTCTCAACTTTATTCTTTTCAAAAACTTTCCAACGTTTCGACCCTCAAGTCAATCTCAAGGATACCTACAAAAAGTTTTTTAAATTTTATATAACAATTTCATTATTTTCTTCACTTACATACTGATTTCTTTGGCCCTACCTTCATATTGATGTAATTTCCTTTTTCAAATCTTAAAAATGCCGGCTAATTGCCTTTGTCCCATCTTTAAATAAATTAATCATTAAAATAATATCATAATAACATTATAAAATTTTTGTTTTTTAAAAAATAGATTCCTACTTACATAACTTTTTCTATATAATTCCTTCTTAAACTTAAAAATTTTACAATCCACTTCTCTTCTTTCTTTCATTTACACCTTAAAACAGAACCTACCTTCAAGATGTTAGGACTCTGTTATCACCTTATCATATAACATAATTTTTCTTAAATCATTAATTTACATTTTCAATATAATTTAATTAACATTTATTACTAATTATTCTACTTACAACACAAACATTGTTTAATATATTTAAAATCTATAATTAATTTTTTCCTATTTTATGTGTATTTCTCTTAAATATACATATACCCCCCTTTTTTATTTTTTAACATATTTACTCATCTATTCATACTTTTATTATTGCATATTTATTCCATATATACATTTGTACTATTTAAGGATTTGAACATTTTTTTATTTCTCATCTTTTTTGTATATAATAATTACATATTCATTTTGCTTAAAATTTCAGAATAATGGTGGTTCAGTCCCTTAGAATCTGATTTGAAGTTGACAGTATAATTTATATTTTCTGAGATATAAATCGATTCTAATACCTCTCCTCTAAAACTATTATTTTCTTTATGAATGATTTATAAAGAATATAATATAATTTGAAATTGTCAATCAATAGATCCTTGAGAATGGCCTGAGTGGATGAGACTAAATATCCATTTATTATTATGACTATTAATAAATTTGAATTGTAAGAGAAGACGAAAACTATACCAATAAAAATCAAATTTATGGGTTTTAAGTTATTTGTTAGAGAAAATACTCAGTATCTATCCGCACGACTCTAAGGCACACAACCTTCTTCCAGGGCTGCCACCACTCGCTCCTCCAACAGACCTGCCATCCACTTCCTCTCCTATAAATCCTTCTTATGAATATAAATCAGTGAACAATAGCTCATTGTCCGCCACCCCCCTACCGCCCCACCGCCCTCTGTATTGAAAACACATAATTATGTAGCGGATAAAGATGGCGACCAGGCCCCCCTCTCCGGAGAATACACAATGAGGCTAACGGTACCGTATCGCTTTGTCTCCCTGGAGATGCTTATAAATATGTAATGTCTTGGGACAACCAAATTAGATTAAATTATAACCAATGGGACTCTCTCTAGTCGTTCATTGTCTATTTGCAACTTTCTACGTTCAGGAAAAGCAGCTCTTGGCCTCAAAAGTTCGGTGAAACTAATATCGCATTAATCTGCAAAACCAGTTCTATATATGTATGTATTTGTGGGTCTTGAGGGTCCATCAATAATACAACTATACTTTTTCTCATCACAGGGAACTGCAGGAAATCCTATTTTGTATTTAATAACAGTATCTCAAAAGAAGTGTATATCCATACAAATATAGTTGTACCTCTATAACAAATAACTCCACACAAACCTGACTAAACTGCTCTCACCACGCTTTTTAGAAATACAGGACACAAATTCAAATTTATCATACATCGGGGAAAAACCAACTTTAAGCAAATGTAAAGAGAAATGATAAATATAACAATCGGGCTATCAACATAAAATTGAATGTACAGAATTTAAATTCATGTTACTCTAACCTGATAAATACATAATTAACAACACTAAATATAAATAGACATAATTAACAACACTAAATATAAATAGATAAGATACAAATTAGAAATAACAGACGGACTAACTGCCAGAAAGAACAGCCACGGGTTGGAAAAACCAAATCACACCCTACCTTCATTTACCCCTTTTCAGTTCTGGTACAACCTCGAGTTAGTTAGATCACAAGAACGAAGAACAAACTGTAATAGACAATTGTAAGTAATGTTTTTATTGTAATTAATGAATGTACATGTAGTTTTAAAATATTTAGTTAAAGAAATGATTGGTTATAAAAAACAGTTTTTTCATTTACTATGCAAAAAATAAGTTACGAAACATCGCATAAATATAGTTGTATTATTGACAGATCCTCAAGACCCATATATATATTCCACAAACTTTTAAACACTTATTATACGACTGTTGCATATATGACAACAAAAGATAAAGTTTGTTAAGTCATCTCTAGTGCAAGAGGACTCATGTCCTCTATCCGAACAAATATTCTATAACAATTACAAGAAACAACTTGCAAGAGTTGAAACATAGTCCTGAAATGTTAGTGTGTGGAACGACAAACAAATAAAAAAAAATATGTCTTTTTTAAAAATTATTATCATACAAATTATTTCATTCCACATATTATGTCATTTATTTTTTGTTTTCATTCTTTTCAGTTGTATTTTATTTATTTTTACTATTCTATTTTCTAACAGCTCTTAACTCTCCTTGCTTTCTGTTATTTTCTCTCTATTGCATTGAATATAATATTGTAACAACATTGTAATAATTTTGTACTGACACTATATGTATATAATATGCTTTTTGCATGGTGTATACATAAATTATTTAAAATATATGCCTCCTCAGTAGGGTTTACTACAGAGGAGAAAATATTATAAGCCAGAAACATTGGAATACATTTATTTATCGCCATTTTATTTATTTATTTATCACCCTACCCTGCCTATTAGACAATACGGGTGTTCGCAGCAGTGGGTACAACTCATTGCTGCATATGACAAACATTACATAGCTGTGCACACTCCTACCCAGGGAGAAGTGAGTAGAGCGCCCAGCTTCCTTCCACTCGTACACAAAGGTCTTGTAGTGCGGGTAGTTTTCTTTCTTCATCAGCTCAGGAAGATCGCTCTCAGTCAGAACATAGAGTCCTGTTTCCCTCATCATTTTGGCTCTCAGTGCTTAATAGGCGGTACAGGCAAGTACGACGTGCTCGGCGGTCTCAGGAACCTGACAAATTGGGCATAGATGATGAGTATGCCTTGTGCGGCGAGCTTAGCTCGGAAACCCCCATGCCCCGTGAGGAACTGTGAGATCCTGTAGTCGGGGAGGACCCACGTTGATTCTAGGTGTGAACCAACGGTAGGAAAGTACTTCCTTAGGGCAACCCTTTTTGAGCAATCCACCAACCGTCGGTTCCATTCTTGCAAGATTTCTTCTTGAAGGATCCTTTTCCATCTGTTAGGGCTTTCACCAATACGCGCTTGGATATTCTCCGCCAAATCCGCCAGACCTTCCCTCTTTATCTTGTATCGATAATACTCTTCTTGCAGGAGATCAATAGGCACTCCTCCAGTTAATACCTGCCTCATGACAGGTATTTATTCTATTTAGGTATTGAGGTATTAATTTATTTATTGCTAATATTTATAAAACTTGGATTAACCCCAAGGCGATTACCTCCGGGGGTTAAACACTTCTAAATTAAAAAAATGTTCAGCGGGTTCCCATTTAGTATGAGAATAAACTAGTTTTTCTTAGAGTTTATCCTATTTTTAGTTTACGAACTAATTATATCACAATACCAGTAGATAGCACGAAACAGACTTACTTTGCTGGCATAAAAAGGTGTCTATAGATTCAGTAGCACAACTTGTATTGTACCGTTCCAAATTTAGTCAGAAAAGGTATCAGAGTTGGAGCCAAATAGTACGCCTCCACTATGCTCGGATGGAGATAAAGCGGTCTATCGGTGGCATAGCCAAATTGGAAAGTGAGTCAGCCTAAGAGCGCTTTGTCTTGCCACATTTCGTTTTATGAACACGTGTGAGAAGGAGGTGGATTTCCACGTGTTTTCATTTCAAGCATATTCACTTAAAAGAAGATATTTATAACCATAAAAAGTATTGCTTAGACAAAACTATTCCTTAGCAAGACAAAGACACAGTTTGCGGAATCATTCTAGTCAGCCTTTCATTTACTATCGAGCTTTTAGAACTGCCAAGGTTTCTAGAATTAAATTAAATGAACTATAGTACTAGGTAAAAATGAAATCCGTACCGTGACAACCAATGAAGGGTCAGGGGCATAGGGGTGTAATTTGTTAGAAAGTACTGTTACAAAACCAACGGTTTTGCAAGGAGGAGGTCAGAATCGACCGCAAGGTTTTTTCTCAATTAATATTAATAACCCACTTTATGAGACTGAAGGGACACCTGAGGGCTCCCGAACCCACAGGGCTGACTCACGGTGACAGTGAAACAGAAAATAATTATCTGCCATAGTCGGATTCGAACAAGAGTCCTTGGAGTGCCTAACCAGCTAGCTACCCATCCCCACAATATAATATATATACTAACAAAAATTAACATTCAAGAAAATTTCTAATAATACATAAAAAAAAAATGTTTTTCACATTTGAAGATTTTTCTTCAATTATGCATACACAATACACTGATAATCTTAGTTTGATTTTGAATATTCATTTGATATAAGATTAAAAAATTATATATAATTTTTTTTTTTAAATATCAGATATAACATCAAATCGTTCTTCATTAAGGCAAAAATCCCCATTGACGAAAAAATATAAGGAATTAATTTTGTTTTTTAGTTGATGGCATACTACAGGGTGTTCTTCGAAGCCTTCCTTTCTAGACATGAACTGACAAGACGGTATTATCAACTTTCTCATCTTCTGGACTACAGGACTTCACTTAACTTACGAAACAAGAGGCTAATACGCAAACGTAAAATGAGGTGAGCTATGGTGGGGAGAGAATTCCATCAGGATTTCAGGAAATAAGTGACCTCTGGTAAGTTGTTATTGGTTTTAGTATAAATAAACAAGTGTTATAAAATTTCTCTAATAGCACCAACAAGACAAACATTTTTTTTAACAATTCACAATTCTATCACTTTGTTGTAAAATGTTGAAAGTGTAAAATGAAGAATAAATTTTATGCGCAGGAGACTAATATATTTTTATTCGCTTAATACCTCATGTATTATCGGTGGAGTTTCAACGCTGAACTTTTTTTTCGTTGCTATGTAATTAAACTATTTAATTTAAGTTATTTTTATATTGTGTACAGCCTGTAACCTTTGTAGGTAGTAGGAGTTGTAGGAGGTAGATTTATTTTTAAGATTTCTACAAAAAATAATTAATGATACAAAAAGAAGCAACAATAAAGTTTTTGACTGAATAAAAACAGGTGTAGTGAAAGATTGTTGATTAATCGTGTGGATCTATAAATGGAATTTGTCAAATTAAACTCAAACAGTAATATTTTGTACTATATTTATTTGAGCCAACGTTTCGCCCCACGTTGCAGGGCTTCATCAGGGCTATCTTGACGGAAGTCAACGTCAGAGTGGGGACCCCACGTTGCAGGGCGAAACGTTGACTCAAATAAATATAGTACAAAATATTACTGTTTGAGTTTAATCTGACCCCACCCGGACCAAATTCCATTTATTAAAAACAAATTTATTTTTAAAAAATTCAAATTAAAGAAAAATAACATATACTATCTAGCTAAAGGTCATATATATTTCAATGTAATAATTTATGAAAAAAAAAATTTCTAAAGTTTCATTCATGTTTTATTTATAAATTTAATATATGATTTGATAAAGGGGATTATATTGACAATTAAAACAGTAATATACTACTAGAATTGTAAATATTAAATTTTTTATTGGCTTTCTTTTAATTATATTTATAAAAAGTTTTACCATGATTTCAGCCATGTGGATTTCAATATGTCATTATGTTTTTATGAGGATAATAATATTTTAATATTTGATAAAATTACTTTTTGATATAATAATAAATTGTTTAAATAAATCAATTGGTATGCATGCCAAGTCTCAACACTCCCCACCATATCATCAACAGTCCAACGTTTCGGCCAATTCGGCCGTCCTCAAGGACAACCTAACAATTATCAGCTTTTATTATAAATTGATTTGTAACAATTTTAACACATCATTAATTATACTTTAACATATCTTAAATATAAATATACCCCTCACATCCAACAATCCAAAAACGTTTTGCAGGGTATAATGCCCAGGTCATTAATTACAAGTCAAATCACACTATGAAACAATAAATAAATAGGGAATCATATTAATTATTAATAAGCTTACCTAAGCATATGTCTAGTTACCTCTTTTGTTGCTATTCCATTTATTATTTCAAACTTTAAATTTAGATGAACCTAACACTATCAACTATCTGATTAACAAAATATTTTTAACCTTCCATACAATAAGGTCAGGATTATATTTAATTTATTTTAAATTGTATTTTGGTCTAAATTTTTATTTTTTTTATTATTAAAATTCATATTGAAATTAATTACAAATAGTAAGATAAAATTTACCCATATTTTTCATAAATTGATTTTGCTTAAAATCTCTTCATAGTGTTGGTTCAAATTTTTTGTATCTGTTTTAAAATTTACTGTATAATTTATATTCTATGATAAATAAATAGACTAAAGTATTTTTCTTTTGAACATTTACAATTATACAGTAAATTTCCAGAAAGATACGAGAAATTTGAACCAACACTATGCTGAGATTTTAAGCAAGATTAATTTAAAATTATGAAACGTTGGATTGTTGATGAAGGCTTATATACCAATTGATTTATGTAAACAATAAATACCAGTATCAAGCAATTAAAAAGATTATATATAATATTTTTTTAAAAAGTTATTATATGTTATGTAATTAATATATTTTATAGTTTTAAAAATATTTATTAATATATTTGGTGATTTATATATTATTTTTAAAAATTGCTGAGAATATTTGATGTTGGAGCATAGGGATCGGATTTGAAAATGGGTAATTTGAGTTCCGAATTTCTGAAGTTTTAAAATTGTTTTTTAACCAGTAATTGCTACGTTGATAAAAACTCTAAAAAAAAAATATATTTTGAAAAAAAAAGAGACAAAATTAACAAACTGGGAGTGTTCTTGTTTAAAAGTAAAAGGTGTTAGAATGTGTCATAGCTGAATTGATTTCAAGTATAAAACAGAAAAACGGTGACATAATCTCGCCCCACTTGATGCATTTGCCAAGAATAAAAAATTAATGACTAATAATTAATTGAGGCCTCTTGATTTATTTCAAATCAGAACATTCTCAAAAATATGAAAGTACATACAGTAAAATGCATTATAATTTATTCAATGCATTGAATTTCATTCTTCAACTCATAATCTACCTCCAAAATACAAGAAAATAACATCAATTTTGCTGTACAGTTGCGACATCATTGAGTATAATAAATTAAAACGGGTTTTTGATAACTTTTAATTATTTATTAATTCCTTAATTGCAGATTTCTATTTTTTAATAAACAGAAAATAAACATAATTTAAAAAATATCATATTTAACAATTATAGGCTTCACAGTAGTTTTTATTTACGATCATGATGACTGACGTTTCGGCTATCACGCCATCATCAGGAACAATCTTATAGTCTAGAATATTTATCAAAATTTAAATACATTAAATCAATAGTCCAAACATGGAGATGTCTACAACTAATTATTTTATCATAAAAACTATTATCATGATCTTAAAATTCATAACAGGGAAATTTTTTTTGGCGAACTATCAATAAGGGAACCCTCTCTGCATTTCACCACATTCTAAAATAGACTAAACTAGATAGTTTTATATTTAAATTTTAATAAATACACAAGAAAATAAGATTGTCTCTGATGAGGGCGTGATAACCGAAACGTCTGTCATCTTGATTGTAAATAAAAATTATAGTGAAATAATGTTGACTATAATTATTAAATAAATATACATTCACCAAAATAATTTTTATATATAATGAATGTTATAAATAAATATCTAATGTTCTAAACACTTGGTGCTTATATAATTATTATTTATTGAGAAAACAAGACCCTTTCTATTTATACAAGCCTAAATTAATTGTCTAATTATTATTCCTAACTATAATATTATAGAAATGAAATACAGTGTAATCTTTGTAATACTTCAGAGGACTGTTCGGATTACAGAAAGTATAAGGAAAAATGGAGTAAAAAAATTCACCAATATGAATGTATTTTTTTTTTTTTAATATATTTTTACATATTTTATAGAAAATTTTACAGTTCGAAAAAATTAAATTTTTTTTTACATTCCCATCATTACTTAGCATACCCAGTAATGCTAAGCAATTTCTAATTTTTTAATTATTTCTAAGTAAATTGTTCATTTGTAATTGGAAAAAGCATGATTTAAAATAAAAAATATTCTTTGTATGGATTTATTTAAAACTTGATAAAAAAATAAAATAAAAAAATAGCTCACCAAGAAAATTTGTATTATACATTTTTCTACTATTAATTTTTACAAAATCAATAAGTAATCAATAATAACAAGTATTTCTAATTCCAACGAAGTATATTATGAACACTTTCATAGGAATTAGATTTTTCGATACCGATAATATGTATAACTTTTCACGGTTGTAATGAATTGCCTTCAAATAGAGAAATGTCCTTTACACATGTAAACTTAAACAATATAATAAAATATTATTACCTATTGAGTTTTGTAAAAAAATATATATTTTTTTCCGCCATTTCGGATTACCTAGATTACACTGTATACAATTCTTCTGATTACAAATATTTTTTAAAATCGAATTGATATAAATACTACAATTATATAATTTAGGAATAGTTTTTCTATATAACTTTGCCTAGAACTGAAACGAACCACAGCGTTAAACCATTACAGTTAATTGCAGTGTTGAGATGAAGGATAATAACACCATAGGAAAGTTGAGATAAAAACATATAAAGAAAAAAAAGGAAAACCTTGACGAGAAATTAAATTGCGTAATGAAGCGATAAATCGGAAGGGTTTATAACTACATGTTATACCTCTAGGGGACCCAGCGCCAGGCCTTGGGCCGTTCATTGATGGAGTCACATTCATTCATAAAGAACAGGCGCTTGACCTTGGGCTTTCCCTGCTCGATTTTCCTCCTTCCAAGGGTCCGTTTCCACAAGAGGGTCCCCCGGAGGGGTTGGACCCGGGGTCTGGGGGCCGTAGGGCCCCGGAAGCTTGCCCCAGGACCGACAGATGTCCATGCAAGGAGAACCAGTCCCCACACCTGTCTGACGTCACATCCGGGCCACCGCCCCTTCTTATCAAGAGTCTCTTATCAGTGGCTGTCTTGGGGCCTGTAGATGGCGTTCGGCTTTCGACTGAGTCTTATCATGGCAGCATTATGAACTGTCATAATGCAGGGATGTTGCAATGAAAATATCGGAGACAATTCATCAACTAGATAAATTTATTTCTTTAATTAGTCATGAAAATCCTTAAAATACAAACTAAAGCAAAATGTTGGGGGAAAACAATAAACAGGAATAGAACTGACCAATAAATAGTAATAATTACTTTTGACAGAAAAAAAAAAAAAAAAAAAAAAACTTAATGAATTAAAATTCCATTCAACCTGTACCTTCGGGCTCGCTAAGACTTTGTTATTATTGTATTATTTAATTATAATTATGTAAGATATAATGATTTTTAAAAAATCGAACTAAAGATAATCTATAGCTAGAGAATTAATAATACGATTTATTAATTTTATTAATTTATTTATATAAATAGAATATTATTAATTCTCTGACTATACATTACCTTCGATTTTTTTAAATAATTATATTTTACAGTATATGTATCTGAAGTTATTTCTTCTTCTCGTAATTATAAAAATATAATTACATTATATTTATATAAGTACATTTGTATTTTTTAATTTTTTATTTTTACCCTTTTTGTTTAGTTATTCTTTTATATTCTAATTTTTGTATACTATATCATGAACATAGAATAGTAAATACATTTGAACAGATTTAAGAATTTAGGTTCTATGTAAACTAGAAAAACGAAATTGGTGAGGAAATAAAAGCTAGGCTAACGGCGGAAAATGCTTGTTATTTTTCAATTTCTAAATTTCTTAGTAAGAAATCTGTCCAGAAACACAAAAGCTACAATTTACAAAACTATTATACTCCCCACTGTTCCTCATGGATGCGAAAAGTGGGCTCTTACAATAACTGAAGAACAGCCCCTTAAGGTTTTTGAAAATTATTACGTAAAATATTCGGACCGAAATAAATGAGTTCACCAGAGAATTTAGAAGGCTAGTGTGATAATATGAGTAAACTACACCCGCTAAATGTAATTCAGGTTATAGCATTGCGGTGTATACGATGGGCGAGTAAGTTTGTTGGGCTCATTAAAGAACGGATCCCTAAAATGTTAATATGCACTGAACCGACGGGTAAACGTCCGAGGGGTAGACCGAAACGTAAATGGGAGGATTTCGTTCAGACATATTTATTAAGATTTGGGAGTTTTCCGTAAAGAACAGTGGGTAGGATAATAGTTTTTAATTGTAACTTATAAGTTTTTGAATGGAATGTTAAAAAATTGAAAAATAACTAGCATTTCCCGTCTTTAACTTTGCTTTTATTTCCTTATCAATTTCGTTTTTCTAGTTACCGTAGAACCTAAATAATTCAAGCTATCTGTCTGTTCAAATGTACTTTCCTATTTTGAGTATTTTCAAATTTATTTACTATTTTATATTCTTAATATAGTATAAAAAAATTAAGACATAAAGAAAATTAAACAAAAAAAGTAAAAAGAATGAATTAAAAAATATATATGTGCTTATATGATTAAAACATAATTACGAGAAGAAGGCAAGTTGTCTAAATTACTTCAGATTATATACTGTAAAATATAATGAATTAGAAAAATCGAACCGAACATAGTGAATATCCACAGAATTAATAATAAGATTTGTTGTACCTACTAAAGACTATTAATTCGTCACAGAAATTAAAACAATAGCCGAGTAGGGTAAAAATAGTTAAAGATATAAAATATTTTATATAATGTATTTACTCATAAATAACGATAAGGCATATGATCATTAAATATAATATATGTTTTAAGTTAGTTTGTTTATGTGGATGTCTTTTTAAACCCTCATCTTTATATTCGCTTTGAACGCATGTCACTTTTTATATCGTTACATTAGATTTACTTACTTTGTATCTTTTATTTCAGCCCTGATGAAGACCTGCATTGTGGGTCGAAACGTTGGACATCAGTAGAAAACTACGTTTGTTTTTCGTAATGGTAGCCCTCATCACCTCCAGCTAAAAAGATAAATTACTCCAATTATCGTTTTTTATGAAATTTAAATAACATTAGAAAAAATATAACTTAGTAAAAAAAAAATTATTCTATGTTGTGAATATTATAAAAATTAATAAAAAATAAAAG
>NW_027107850.1:947016-957113 GCF_000696795.3 Halyomorpha halys | reverse complement strand
GAGAACGTCATTTAAAGAAGAGTAAATTAACTATAATATGAGCCCTAATAGAGATATTTATATTAAATAGTTCTGGAGATATAACTTTTTAAAAAATGCAAAATTTCATAAAAATGTTGTATAGAACGTACTATAAAATACCAGTAGTTAGTGAATTTATTTAAAACGTAATAATATATTAAAATAAATGGGACAGTGAGAAAAAAAGTATGTATTACTAATATGTAATTTAAATTTATCATTATATGACTATTATACTATGACTATGTGGGTTATGGATCCCTCCGTAGTCCTCCCAGCCTTTTAATTAAAAAATTAGCTCCTTGTATAACTGTTGTTCTAAAAACAATGCTTCCTTTCAAAGTACTGAACCCATAAACCTTAATTGGTAGTACTTAAAGTAAAGTACTTACAACTAGTAAAACAATAAACAGCATACTTATGTTGTGTAAAAAGCAGGCAGTGCAGTCGGGTAGCATAACCTTTTCAATAAATTGTTCCAATCTTTACCGAAATTCATTCTGAATATGCATGCGAAATAAAAATAAGATTCGATTGATTGAAGGTATTAACTGAAAGATATTACGATATGAAAAAGTGAAATTTGTTTAGTTAAGGACCGAAGAAGACAAGACATAGCGAGGACGTCAGAAGGAGATTGATGCGTTAGGGGGACCTCCGTTATCGTCCCATCTGCGCCACGGCCTACAGTGCTGGCTATCCATTAGCCGCTCGATTACAAGTTATTTAATGTGTCCTAGCCTTCATGTTTTTCAATCTAGGACTGAACCTCAGCATTTTATTGACGCCGCGGCACCTAATCAATAATCTTGTCGAATTAAAGGTGTGGCTCGGAGCTGGGGATTTATATATATTTACAATGATTTATTTCGTATTTCATTAAGTTACATTACCTTTAATATAGGGCGCCTTCGTCAGGGCCGGACCCATTTCTTTTTAGTAAGTATTTATCATTAGAAAAAATAAAATGTTTATAAAGAAGGTCCTGATTTCAGCCACATTCTCAATTTAGTATTTTATCTACTATTAATTCAGGTTCATTACTACAGACAGTCCCATTTTTTATTTTTATTTTTACATGTTGCACCTCTTGGTGTCCAGCATTATATTCATTTGTACTTAACAATTTAAACCAAGCTAACCATAACACACTACCACAAAATTAAATTACAATGTACAGTGTAATCTTGGTAATCTTAGAGAAAGTATAAGAAAAAATGGTGTACAAAATTCAATAATATGAATGTATTTTTATTAATTTAATTTTTTTATGGTTGAAGTTTTAAAAAATTTAAAAAAAAATTCTTTTACATCCTAGTAATGCTAAGTGATGATTTAATTTGTTAAAACTAATTAAATACTCTTTGTATGGAATAATTTAAAACGTGAAAAAAATGATTTTACCAACAAAATTTATATTATACATATTTCTACATTTAATTAAATTTTATTATAATTAGAAACTTTTTTACTTAGTTAATTTTTTATAGATATTTTATTGGAAATTTGAGTTTGAAATTTTTTTAAATAATTGTTTTCTTTTACATTTACAGTAATGTTAAAATTATTATTAATTAAAATTAAAATTATTGTTAATATTGTTCATTCATAAAAAAAATCTTTTTATGAACTTATTTAAAACTTGATAAAAAAAAAATTACCAACAAAATTTGTATTATACATATCTCTACTATGAATAAAACTGTATTGTAATTATAAACTATTTGAATTTAATAATTTTTTAAAAATATTTTATTAGAAATTAACTGTTAACGAAAGAGGAGAAGATGGTCGGGGAGGGTCGGTCAGCGGACAAAAAAACACAAATAAAGAAACGAATTATTTATTTTTGCTGATGTTTTGACCTAATTTTCAGGGCTATAAAAACAAAAAACAACCATTCAGAGAGGGAAAAAATATAAATAAAATAAGTAATAGACTAAAAAATTTGATTAATAACTTGTCCATTGTTATTAATATACTAGTTTATATTTTCATTTTATTGTTATGTATATTTCCAAATTTTTAGTCTATTATTTATTTTATTTTATTTATATTGTTTTCTCTCTGAATGATGGTTGTTGTCTTTTTGTTTTTATAGCCCTGATGAAGACCTGAAAAGTAGGTCGAAACGTCAGCACAAATAAATAATTCATTTGTTTATTTGTGTTTTTTCCCCTCCTGATCGCACCCCCCGACCATCTCCTCCTCTTTTATATCAACGGTCAATCTTCACCTCACATTAAAATTTTTTACATCCACAGTAATTTTAAAACTGTAAGATTGTTCTTTTATAGGTCAAAAAAGTATAAATAAAAATAAAAATTCTCTTTGTATGGATTTATTTAAAACATGATGGAAAACAATGAGTTTACCAAAACTATTTGTATTATACATATCTCTACTATTAATTAAATTTTATTATAATTATAAACTATTTTTATTTATTTAGTTTTTTAAAGATATTTTATTGGAAATTTTACTGTTTGAAATTTTTTAAAAAATTGTTTTCTTTTACACCTATAGTAATGTTAAAACTATAAGATTGTTCAAGTGGAGAAGATGGTCCGGGGTGCGGTCAGCAAAGAAACACAAATAAACAAACATTATTTCGTGACGACGTTTCGCCCTGATTTTCAGGTCTTTATCAGGGTTATAAAACAAAAAGAGATAACAACCATCATTCAGAGAAAAATAAAAATAAAAAATAGACTAACAAATTAGGAAATATACACATCAATGAATTGAAAATACAAAATAGTTTATTAATAACCGTGGAATTAGACAGTAATAAAGTAATAAAGACAGTAAAAAATACTTTGTATGAATTTATTTAAAACGTAATAAAAATAAATAAAAAGGATGAGTTTATGAACAAAATTTTATCATACATATTTCTACTATTAATTAAATTTTATAGAAATTGTAAAATATTTTTAATTATTTAATTTTTTAGAAATATTTCATTGGAAATTTGACAGTTTGAAGATAAAAACAAATTGTTTTATTTTACATGCACAGTAATTCTAAGCGAATTTGTTAAAACTGTTAACATTATTCATTTATAAGTGAACGAAAGTATAGATAAAAAAAAAAATACTCATTGTACGGATTTAATTAAAACGAGTTCACCGATAACATTTTTACTATACATATTTATACTATTAATTAAATTAGTTTTACAGAATCAAATATATGTAATAAGTATTATATATTTATAATTAAAAAATATATTATGAACACTTCCATAGAAATTAGATTACGCGATAACGAAACTGTAAAATTTCCACTTTCGATTTTCACGATAATAACTAACAACTTGCCTGTAGATTGGGAAATTGAAAATGTTATTTATACATGTGCACTTTTATTTGAAAACAAAAATGCTATTACTTGCTGAGTTTCCCCCCCCCCCTCCCCAAAAAAAAATAACTTTTTTTTATTTTATTTTACTCCAGTTCGGAATACTGGAGTTTTGGGAGCACCGAAGTTCAGTTCAAAGTTGCAGCTGTTCCAGAAGTTACAAACAAATAATTTTTGAATTATGAAGAAGATCAGAGGAGCGGTCCAGAGAGAACAAAATAGTTAACAACTATTTATTTTCCGACATTTTGCCACACTTTGTATAGCTTTATCAGGGCTAAAAAGATAAAAAAAAAACTAGTATTATTTTGACATCGTAAGATAAGACACAAAAAGGTTTATTAAGTTAGGGTTTAAATTATGTAAATATAAGTGAAAAGAAAATTATATACAAATGAAAGAAAAGAAGAAATAAATGAGTATTTATATAAAATAAACAATGATAAGAATATTAAAAAAATTGCATAAACTATACGGTTAAAAATGAAAAAGAGACGTAAAAATGGAAGATTAGATATGAGAAAACAAAATTTAAAACACTTCAAGACGGAAAATAAAGAAGTAAGTTGAGATTAAATAAAGGTCGAGAAAACATATAATAATTTAACTCTAATTTAAGTAATTTTAAAATAAAAATAATAAATGAAAACAATTTTAACCCTACCTTAATTTATCTTTTTGTATCTTATTATCTTACTATATCAAAATATTTTTCATTGTTTTTGTACCTTTCTAGCCCTGCTGAAGCTCTACAAAGTAGGGTGATACGTCGGCATATCTTGAAATGTCATCTTCATAATTCAAAAATTATTTAGGAATCAGTTTATGCCATATCGAAACTGTAAAATTTCCACGGTTATTACAATAACTTGCCTTGAGATCGGGAAGTTAAAAATGTTCTTTACAAATGTGTACTTTTATTTAAAAACAAAAATGTTATTTTCTGCTGAATTTTCTCAAAAAAAATTTTTTTACTCCAGTTCGGAATACTGGAGCGTTGGGAGCACCGGAGTTCGGATAACCGAGATTACACTGTAAGATATTTTTTATATCTCTCTATTATATAAAAAAAAGTTTATAATGATCGCTGTGTAGTATTTTATTTTACGATTGGAGAAGTTTGTCGGGGGGTGCGGTCAGCAAAGAACAATATAAATAAACAAAACCATATTTATTTATTTTATGCCGACGTTTCGACCTGAGTTTCAGGTCTTCATCAGGGCTATAGACTTGAAACTCAGGTCGAAACGTCGGCATAAAATAAATAAATATGGTTTTGTTTATTTATGTTGTTCTTTGCTGACCGCACCCCCCGACAAACTTCTCCAATCATTAATCTACGGTCAACTATCTACACCTTATGTGTACATTTTATTTTACATATAAGGAAGAATAAAAAAATATTGGATTAAAATTGTAAATTCAGTGCAATAGAAAGGAAAAAGAGCTAATGAATATTCTTTTTGATGAGGCACGAAATTGAAATACAAATTAAAATGCTGAGATAATGACTTCAATTTTGGTTTTAAATATTGAAAAAAATAATGCAATCTGAACTAGAATATACATGTAAACAGTCATACAATTTGAGTAACAAGTGATTCAATTAAATGAACAGTCGTATAATTTGTAAAGTGGGGGTTGGTCTGCCGTTAGGCCGGGCGGGAGGTGCCCCCTCAGTAATGTATGTCATTGTTATGAAAATTATCCATAAAAAATCATAGCTTCAAATTTTGTTCTTTATGTTTCAGGACACCAAGCATTGGAATAGGTTAATTCAGTGTCTATATGTCTAGAATAGTATTATCTGTAATTTTGGTTCATCATATCTTTTTATTTTTAATCTGTCATCCATCAGGACCTCAATGTCCCCTATGTTGCCAATTTGGCCAGAACCAGATACCAATCTTTCCATGATAAACTTCCTAACCACCCAAACCCACTTGTTTCTAACCTGGATACTCCTTCATTACCTAATAATGCTCCTAGGCGTCTGAAAAGAAGATGGTCCCGAGATCTTCTCCTCTAGAAACGTTATTGGTGTTCTATCAATGGGTAGATTCTCCACATGTTTGTATCATGTCATTTTATAACTTATAAAAAATTTAGTAGTCGAATATATTTTTTATACAGTTGTAAGTAACAATAAATAAATAATTTAATCTGATTTGTTATAAGATCCAAGTTACTCATGGTAGAAAGACCAGTAACAACACGTACTAACTTCGTAGCCATCATAGCCAGGGATCACCGAAAATGAAAAGGCGGATTCGCTGGCCAGACTGATCAGGTCCTAACATCATCAACCAGCAAAGATGTCATTTCTTGGATCAATGAATATTGGGTAGCAGGAGTGGTAAATACCAATGATTCAACTATTCAATTAGATCATTTTTTTTTTTTTATTGTAGGGCGATATTTCAACAACAATAATATGGAATGACATTTGTGCAATAACATCAATATTTTTAAAATAGTTAAAAGTTTTAATGTATATATATATATATATATATATTTTTTTTTTTTTAAATTTAGCATTTAGCCTGTTTGATTTCGAGTATATCTTACCGAATTTCATATCAGTATCTGCTGATATTTTTAAATGATTTATTCACCATTGTGTTTCTATAAAATGTTCCCCTAGGGTGAAAGTAGTTAATGACATAATTATGGTAACTATTTAGATGTATTTTAAATTAGTAGCGTGGAAGTTTTGGCCTCCAACTGGTCAATAAATCCATCTTGCTTAACGAACTGGCCTCAGCTAATTGGGCTACGTGTAAACTGCCTCGCCTCGAAAATTTTACGAATTTAATCTTTTGCCGTGGACAGGGAGCTATATTTAGTCCGCTCCTTGCGTAATCCAAATAGGCAGTAGCCACACAGCGTCCTTTAACAAATAGTTTGAATTTTAATTACAAAGGATTAATTGTTTTTATTTTATTTTTTTAAGCCTTTCACTTTAATAATAAAAAAATATTTGATTTGTCATTGTATCCAAACCATTAGGGCATAGAGTTCTAAAAATCTAATCAATCTAGAATTTTTAGTTTTTAACTGCGGACCAACCCAAATTTTACAAATTATACGACTGTTCATTTAATTGTACTACTCGTTACTCAAATTGTACAACTGTTCACATGTATATTCTAGTTCAGATTGTATTATTTTTTTCAATATTTAAAACAAAAATTCAAGTCATTATCTCAGCATTTTAATTTGTATTTCAATTTCGTGCCTCATCAAAAAAAATATTCATTACCTCTTTTACCTTTCTATTGCACTGAATTTAAAATTTTAATCCAATATTTTTTTATTCTACCTTATATGTAAAATAAAATACTACATTATAAACTTTTTTTTATATAATACAGAGACATAAAAAATATCTTACAGTGTAATATCGGTAGTCCCAACTTCCGTGCACTTTCTCATATGTAATCTTCTATTTTTACGTGTTATTATGTCTCCTGTTCATTTTTAATCGTATAGTTTATGCAATTTTTTATATTCCTATCATTGTTTATTTTATATAAATGATCTTTTATTTCATTTGTATATAATTTTCTTCTCACTTATATTTACATAATTTTAACCCTGCCTTAATTTACCTTTTTGTGTCTTATTATCTTAAGATGTCAACATACTTCTAGTTGTTTTTTTTTTATCTTTTTAGTCCTGATAAAGCTATATAAAGTGTGGCAAAATGATGGAAAATAAATAGTTGGTAATTATATTGTTCTCTCTTGACCGCTCCCCCGATCATCTTCATAATTCCAAAATTATTTGTTTGTAACTTCTGGAACAGCTGCCATTTTGTATCTCTCCTTCATCAATTTGGACTCTTAACTGTATATAGCTTCATTTAAGTTATAAAAAATAGGGGTGGAATAAATTGTTTGAGGAAGATCTCTCATACATTTTGATCCTGCCACTTATTGTCATACCCCTGAAATTGTAGGGTCCCAATTGGTCATAACAGGTTCAGAGAATAAACATAGAGTGACAAATCACCATGAGTGAGTAGTTTCGCACCGCACCCAGGCAAAGAAGTAGTGGAAGGATGAGAGAAGAAAACCAGAATATGCACCATAGAAAACCTCAAGTACATCAACAATCCACAACCAAGTAAAATTGCAATGTTATTTATTATTATGTATAAACTCATTCGAAATAAAAATTAAAATTGAATTTAACCTACTAACCTTACCTAACTAAACCAAATTGTATTTTCTTTTGGCCAAAACTCACAGATTATCAGTTGTATAAATCATTCAAGAACAGAGATTTTATTTTCACTTTACACTATACTTAATTCATTTCAAATTCAGTCCATATCATTCATACCAGCTTACCAGAAAATTATAAATAATTTGGGTAATATGCCCTATAGTTGTACCCACAATAAAACTCGGGAAATATCTCAATTGAATATAATAGTAAAAGAGCCCAAGTGGAGAAAAAAGACAGCTATCTCACCCCAATTTTTGATTACTTAGATGAAAACTATGTATGATTACAAGTCAAAATTGATGAGTCTGCCAAGTATAGGTAGGGAAATAAAAAATGGCGGCTATAAAAGCGATAAAAAAATTTAATTTTTCATTTAGAGCTCTATATCTTAAAAAGTAGGAACAACACAAGAAAACCTAAGAGAACGTCATTTAAAGAAGAGTAAATTAACTATAATATGAGCCCTAATAGAGATATTTATATTAAATAGTTCTGGAGATATAACTTTTTAAAAAGCAACATTTCATAAAAAGTTCTATGGAATGTACTGAAAGATCAGTAGTTAGTGAATTTATTTTGAATAATCTATATCTCAAAAACCATTTGACGTACAGATGTCTATTAGAACTCAAATTAAAGCTAGTTTAATGAGCTATAAAGTAGATTATGATGTTTATCTTCATAGGAGTAATTGTTTTCATGATATTTACTAATAGAAATGGATTCATAGTTGTTCGGACAAATTTTTATTTGCCAAATTTATATTCATATGTGAATATCATAAAAACAACTATCCCTACGAAGATAAGTGTCATAAACTATTTTATAGTAACAGTAAATTTCCTTTATTTTGAGTATTGGCAGACATATGTACGTCTTACGGATCTAGAGATATGTTTTTTCAAAAATCCAACATTTTATACGAACAACTAGATATTAACATTTTGTGAGTTTATTTTGTCAAATATCATAAAAACTACTAGTCCTATAAACATTAACTATTTTATAGTAAATTTAACTAGCTTTACTAGGAACGCTGGCAGACATCTCTACGTCAAATGGTTTCTGAAATGAATATTTTCATAAATCAAACTTATTGTCCGAACAACTATAAATCAATTTATTTTAGCATATATCATGAAAACTACTATCCCTACGAAGGTAAAGATCATATACCTCTTTATAGTCCATTATTCTAGCTTTGATTTTAGTGCTAATAGACAACGGTACGTCAAATAGTTCCTGAGATATTGATTTCTCAAAATAAATTCACTAAGTACTAATTTATCAGTAGATTTTTAAGAACTTTTGCTTTTTATAAAGCTATATCTCGCGAACTATTGGACGTAAATAGCTCTTTTAGGGCTAATATTTCAACTAATTTACTACTATTTAAATAATGTTCTCTTATGTTTTCTAGTGTTGTTGGTAGTTTTTAAGATATAGAGCTCTGAATGAAAAATTAGTGTTTTTTAAGGTTTTGAAACAGCCGCCATTTGTTATTCCCCCTACCTATACTTGGCAGACTCATCAATTTAGACTAGTAATTATACACAGTTATCATTAAAGTAATCAAAAATTGGGGTGAGATAACTGCCTTTTTTTCTTCCCGGCTCTTGGATAACTTCTTTTCTCCTCTTGGACCATTAGGCTAAATGGAAGAAAAAAGTTTTGCAATACACACCCTCGTTCTTAATGCTGATAGTAATTCCAATT
This sequence comes from Halyomorpha halys, assembly GCF_000696795.3. NCBI lineage: Eukaryota > Metazoa > Arthropoda > Insecta > Hemiptera > Pentatomidae > Halyomorpha > Halyomorpha halys. Next base: position 947,780 of record NW_027107850.1, on the reverse strand, counting down.
TGAAGTAATCATAGTCAAAACTAAATTAAGCAATTTGCAGTTCTCTGGCTCCAATATCATATTTTCCTGATCGAAAATTACTTACAGAAGATTTGCTGATGTAGTCGACGACACAAGTTGTGAAAAGAAAACCCACGATTTCCCGTGAATTTTCGTAAGTTTTTCCTTACGTGGAAACTGAATGTGGGTGTAACGTGAAATGGAGCTTAAAAAGATGAAATAGCCCCTTTGAGGTATGACAAATGATGGGATCATTGAAGGTTCTAAGGTCACCTGGATATATGAATAGGGGTCCTATATTCTATAGCTCATCTTATCTTCTTTAAAAATATTACAGTATTATCCTTCCTCAAAGATTTTCTAAAAGACTCTCATCCAGAGCTAATTAAAATCTCACTAGTTCCGATTTTCTTAACTGGTGCATAAATCCCATCAATTAAATCACTATTTTGTTGAAATCCATGAACCACAAATGTTGGAAAATGTTTTCTATTTGTTTTTTTAAATCTATTGAACATCAATAATTTTATTGTTTAAATAAAATTATTGGTATCCAAGTGAACTCTCGAAACAGTTTTTATTATTTCTTTAAATGCCCAACGTTTCGTCCTCGTTCTCAAGAACAATATATTGAATAACAGCTTTTATTATACATTCATTTTTAACAATTATAACGTCGGCATATAAATAGTTGTTAACTATTTTTGTTCTCTTTTGACCGTATCCCTGACTATCTTCTTTATAATTTGAAATTATTTATATAT
>NW_027107850.1:895658-946966 GCF_000696795.3 Halyomorpha halys | reverse complement strand
TAAACATAATTTATTACAATTGTCTGTTTATTATTGATTTTTTTTACCATTAATTTTTAATCAAAAAACATTAAGGGTTACAAATAATTAATTTTTGAGTTCTTTCAAATAAAGATTTGATAAAATTACACGCTATTTTCTGTTAGAAAGAAGTTCAATTATTACATATACTATACATCGGGTACAATAAATGTCATTATAAAGAAAATATCGAAGTATTGAGGTGTTACTGAGGTTTCTTTTATTAGAGAAAAATCGAAAATTTTCGATAATTTTTCATTCCGAGCTTCATATCCTTAAAATTACCTATTGTACTACAAAGAAACTGCATAGTTTTTAAATTAGAGTAAATTTTCAACAAATATGCGCTCTTTACGCTTAATACGTTTTGAGATACAGTTTTAATCAATCATTTTGATAAAATATTGTCCGAACAACAAGAAATCGACATTTGGTGAAATTATTTTGGCAAAATCATGAAAACTACTACTCTTACGAAGAAACGCGTTATAAACTACTTTATAGTACATACAGCTACCTATAATTTGTGCTAATAAGTATCTGCACGTCCTGATAGTTCTTAAGAAAAAGTTTTTCATTGACCAAAGGTATTTACGTACAAACTAGAAAACAAAATTTTACGTATTTAATTTGGGAAATAGCTTTGGGGCTCCACTCATCCAATTCCTCTCGCATCCAATCCTTACAGTCCAAAATTCTTAAAGCTCCTTACTTTGTCACAAATCAAGTCATCAGGACCTCTTTGTTAGATATGTTGCCGATTTGACCCAAACCGACTTGTTTCTAACCTGGGTTCTCCTTCAATACCTGATAATCCCCCTAGGCGTCTGAAAAAAAGATTGCTCCGAGATCTTATTCTCTAGTAACTTTATTGGGGTTCTCCACATGTTTGTACCATGTCATTTTATATCTACTTGTAAATTTACTAGTTGTATATAATTTTATACGGTTGTAAATAACAATAAATAAATTATTTAAAAAAAAATTGGGTAATATTTTATAAATTGCTACTCATATTTCTGCAATAACTAATCAATTGATAGCTAATAGAAATCCGGACGTCGTGTTCGTAGGAGTAGTAGTTTCCATGCTATTCACAAAAATTAGATTTTAGGTTATTTGGAAAACAATATCGCTATCTGAAAAAAAACAACTGAACTGTAAGTGTAAATATAGTAATAATATAATATAAATTTTGTTCCTGTCAAGATTAGAAAAGTTTAACTAAAGATAACGAAGCAGTTATGCGATCGGTAAAGACCGTGCGGTTTTGGCATTTCCCGTTCGAATTAGATTTATCTATTTTTCCTTTTTTTCTCCTCTGAGAAAGTACTTAATACCCATTTATCTTGTTCTATATGTAGATTTATATTAAAGAAAAATTAGTATGATATATCATAAAAATAAATTTCAAATCCGTTCTCGGGGCTATAGAAGCTAAAAGCACTTAAAATATTTTGAGAGAGATAAAACACTTTAAAAGAGAATCATGATAAATAAAAGTCCAATGAAAATTTACTATCTCAAATTCTTTCCACAGAAGGAGCCAGTAGACGACATATTGCCGGAATGCAGATACAAATAAAAAGTTATCGGGAGATACAGAAGGAATCCGAGCTGTACAGGACTAAGGAATCCCTGGCACGTCGTGGTCGCTCCTTCCTGATTGGTCAATTAGGGCGGGCCAGCGCGTGCCATTGGCCGGTCCCCTCGTCAGCGGCGACAAATAGCGGCAAAAAATGCGGGCCCACTTTTCTCCTTGTTTGACATCTCCTCATTTTTTTCTCCCATCAGTTATTAGATCATATCAGCTACCGGCTCACTTCTTTCTGGACCCCCACGATAGTTTTTAAAAATATCCAGTTATATAATTACACTGGCTATGAAAATAATGTATATGTCATTTTAAAACATAAAATATTATATTATGGATAGTTAAAATGAACTTTCGATAAATAAAGTTCGCATTGAGAAAGTTAATAAGAATGAAATATTTATTAAGTATTTGGTCATAAGAGAGTACTTCTTAAAACTGACATAAATGTTTCTATATTTAGGATCAGTGCACCATTTATTGAAATGTGCCAGTTATTGACCTGTCATAGTTGCATTTTTATTACCCTTGCTGCATTTTTAATTAAAATTCTTTCCATTATTTGTTTCACAACTTTCAATAAACCTGCAATGGGTTTTCTAAATCAACTACGTTTTCCACCCACCAAAAAAAATCAATCAATTTAGGCTTAATAATTTATTAATTACAATTAAAAAATGATATAAAATTAATTAAAAAAATATTTCAATTATCTAAATATTTACATTGTTAGTTAATACTTAAGGTTTGATATTTTTAGAGGTAATTGTAGATAAAATTAAGAATAAATAATAAACGATTTTTTTTCTTTTATTGTAATAAATATATAAAAGGCACATAATTGAAAAATTACCATTATTTATGAATGTTTATAGCTTATTTCAGTACTTTTCAGTAGTGATACGGCGAGAGAGATGCGCTGGGATCTTATGAGCTCTGCTCAGGGATCCTCAGGGCGATTGTGTAAATATTGTATATAAGAGTGTAAATGTGACTTGAGATTGTTTTATTTTTAGAAGTATTTTTTTTTTTTATTTTTTTTTTTCATACACATATTTGGTTCATATTCATACGTTAATTTTCTTTATCCTTCTGTTTGTATATATTTTAGAGAGATTTTATTTATTTTTCATTCTTATTTTAGTATGAATGTGATCATTCATCACTATTACCTATTGCCCAAAACGGTGTGCCATATTGTAATATCAATCAATAAATAAAGTTTTTAAAAATAAAAAAAATATTTCAATACTGATTCAGTTTCTGCTACCAGTGGACCGATAAAAGGGCTAACCCTGGTTTTTCTGAAAAACCCTTTATGGTACACAGCTTTCAGAAATTCTGGACTTGTTTGCTTTTGCAACAAGCAAATTAAATAATGTTCTGCTATTAAAGAAGTTGGATAAGGGTATTACAACATGGGTAAAAAAAGAAAAAAATTACTAAATAATGAGTTAAAGTGCCACATTTTTCAGTAGTTTATATTTGTATTTTTTAAAATATAAATTATCAGGGCATTTACTCTTTAATAAGCACTATTGTTACAGGATACAAAACATTCTATTGCGATCATTAAAACAGTTTCTTTGATTTTCATTATATTTAGAATTTCATCATCTACTTTCAGAAAAGCAGGACCTGATTATCCTATAGGTTCAACATTTCATAGTTTCTTTAAATAACAGCCTTCTCAAATCACGATCACATTGTTTTGTAATGATTTACGATATTTTTATTAAATATAAAGAAAAGTTTAAAAATTTAATTTTAACTTTCTCGGTTTTTCATTTGTATGTTTTATTTTATAGCACACTATTTTTGTAAAATTAAAATTTTCTTAGTAAATATTTCCTTTATAAAATAATCAATATGTTTATTTATTGATATGTTTTGCTAGTATTTAGCTCATTTTCACGTTCAGAGTAATAAAATATTTCTTGTTAATATAATCTTTTTTTGTAAATTTTAGTTTTACATAAATAAATTAATTAACTTATGTAGTATAAAATATTTTTTTTACTTATTTAATGTAATTTACAACTGTACAAAATAGTAAATACAATAAGTAAATTGGACGAATGTTTTAAACACTTGAAAATCTTGGGAAGGAACCACCCGTTGGTGGTACTACAAACATTAATTTAAATTAGAAGGTCCATCTTTCAGAAGCCTCTGGGGATTATCAGGGATTGTTAAGGATGAGAGATTAAGAAATAATGGTTTAGGATGGGTAACGAGTTTGGAATAAAAAGAGGCATATCTGTTTTGGGCCAAATCTGCAACGAATCGGTAGCTCATCGTGGATGAGTTTATTTGGAACGTAATAAGGAGCATCAAGGATTTTACATAGGATTTTAGATTGTAAGGATTGGATGTGGGATAAATTTAATGATTTATTAGCCTCAGAGTTCAATTATGAATGTCCAAATTGGTCTGATTATCATAGTGTTTAATAATTAGTATATAATTTTTTGTAGTGAATGGGAAGTTTAGAGCGTTTGTCAAGTAGGTGTTGTAGCAATCGAAATCTACGAGCAGTTTCTTATCGTTTCAGTCTTGTATGTGGATTCCAAGTAAGTCTCATGTCAAGTTGAACAGATTCGATACTTAGGACTCCAAGTATCGAATCTGTTCAACTGGCGTTAGTGGAGGTTTTTAATTTTAAATAAACATTATGGTTGAGAATTGAGCACCGGTAGGCAGGCTTCCATGGTCATAGTACTTTTTTTTAAATGTTTTCCGATGCTTATTGAACTTGAATTTTTTATAAATAAAATTAATATTATTATTAAAGTTTTTTTTTTTTAATTTAAAAGAATATATTAATTTTTTCTTTAAACTGTATAACTGAGTTATGTTTTTAAAATAAAAACATTGTTTTAATTTTAATTACTATAATAATCATAATATCGGGGGTGCACGGCTCCTGCTTGGGGAGATCTGGTGAACTGCAGCAACTAATCACAATAACTGGCGAACAATGTTTTTGGATGTACGTATATACCCTTCTTTTAAATAATTTTTGAAAAACATTATTTTTTATGAAGTTTAGTACTCATTACATATAAATTACATGCTAGATTGGATACGGTAAAGTAATTTATATGCATATATGTAAATAACGTACTTGATGTTGCAACTTAGTGCTTAACGATAACAATTAGGAATAGAACTAGGTTTAAACATTAAGGACAAGATAAACTGAAGGGAGGCTTATAGAAGGTGAATGGATTAAATATATTGATTAGAGAAATATTGAGCTCATTTAGAGACAGGCAGTGTCAGATTTGCCTCACAGCTCATGATATAGTGTCCTAGTAATGAATGTAAATGAGATCTTATGCAGATATTGGAACCACTTAAAGATTATTTTCCATTCTTTGTCTATGATTAATGAGGAAAGTAGATCGCGTTAGTAATTTATTTAAATATAGACAAAAGTCTTTGTAATATTTGCAGCAATGCTACAAGAAATATACATAATATAGTAGATATACTATACATAACTATATATACTTACAACTGTATATTGAGAGTTGCTACCGGCTCATATGCCCAACTCTGCTAAGTGGTAATGGCCTGTTAAGAGAATTTTATACAATTCATATATATTAATGAGAACAGAGTCCGGCCATTTACAGACTTCATGAACTAACATTTAAAGGAGTATGCTTTACAGACTTGATAAACTAACATTTTGCATTTTTAAGATAAAGACTACAGATACTTAAAACCAACAAAACTCCGGTATTCTCACCCAGTCTTCAGTAGCTCTCAATAACCAGAACGTGGCTGGAAGAGAATCGTTGAGATCTCCAAAATTCCTGCCTTGCTATCCTTATCCACCTACTTTTACTTACGATGTGTAATTTTATCATTATTATCGGTGTCCATTTTACTTTATATCTATTTGTCTCAGCTTCATCTTTTACATATACTGATATATTTTACGTGTATAAATAAAATCATATATATGTACATATATATTATTGAAAACTTACAGCCTTAATACTCATTACATTGTGACAGGGAGTGTGGCAGATTGTGTTATTTCAATAAAATTTTGAACAAATAAAAAAAGAACCAACAAATTTTTCTTAAATTCACTTTCTTTTTTTTCCATTAGAAGTTAATTATTTATTTTGTTAAATCCAAAAATGTCATTGTTTTATGTATTAAATTTCTTTTATCTTTTATTAAGAATTCTTATTTTAATCTATTTATTTTATCCTAATCTTTTGTTTTATTTATAACATTGTTCATAATCAATTGTTAAATTAAAAAAAAATTATCTCTTACATTAACCATGTAAGGCCCACCAGGGCGATCTGATATTAAATAAAAAGCAACTACACAAATTAAAATTATCCATTAACCAAAAAAGAGTTTTCTAATCTATCATAGAAATAATAAAGATATATGTTTTCCTCTTTTATTCATCTATTCATAAGTTATTCGTATTATTACTATCATTAGAGCATATTAACTTATTTTGATTATGTATTTTATTTAAAACTCCATAAAAATTGTATTTTTCCTCACCATTCATTTTTAGAAAACTTTTAAAATTTCATAATAAAATAAAATTATAAACAGAATAATTTTTTTTTTTATAATAGCAAATAAAACAAAGACCATACTTTTAAAGTTTGCAAACATCATAAACGGTTAAAATAAAATAATAATATATTGCACATAGTTCAATAATTTAAAATCGGTTTAATCGAAGAAAAATAATTTATCTAACCCTACGATTTTTATAACTATATAATATTATGAATATAATAATTATTTAAAAATATTTATTTATATGTGTTACTAACACTCACTAAAAACCTATACTTACAATAATTTATAAATATAATATATTTACCTACAAATTTTCAAAGAAATTCTGTTTTTTTTTTTAAGTATATAATTTTAGAAAAATACTAATTCCATGTAAAAATATCTGTTAACCGTGGTTACAAAATTTTACTAGCTGAACATTTTCTGCTCTTGGCGCGGGCCCCCAGAAATGCATTTGCTACTTCTACGTGGTTAACCCGGCTCTGGATCTGAATAACTGGAAGAACAAAGAGGAATCCGAGGAGGATATTAGGAGGTAGATCTGGGACAGACCAGTTCTTCGAGAGGAACAGATGGTCGCCCCGGATAAAATATTCATTAACAACCGGGGACAAACGTTATACCTTTCACTCCAGCGCAGCCTCATAGCACCAGCCATAATTATACCATCTTCTCGGGCATTCTCTTACACTGTTTGTGAGGTGATGTCCCGAAGGGGATTGCGGATTGCGATTTGGCAGTTATCGTGAGTATGTCGATGAGGCAAGATAGTCCAAGAGCCAATGAGGACAAAAATAAATTATTTCAAAATTATTCATGGAGTTTATTTTATCCTAAAAAGAAAAAAGTTTTGCACATTTTTTATTCCAAGCTCCATATCTTTAAAAATACCTTCAACATTAAAAAAATCATCATTTAAATTAGAGTATTCTAAAATATGGGCCTTAATAGACATCATATAGATCAATAGACTGTTTAAATAAAATCAAATGTATCCAATTTAAGTTTCAAAACACTCTTTATTTCTTTATTAGTCCAACGTTTCGGCCAATTCGACCATCCTCAAGGACAATCTATCGCTAAAAAGTGACAAAATAGTTAATTAGACTTAAGCTAAGGATAGCTTATTAACAAATTAATATGGTTCCCTAATGTTTTATTGTCTCTTAGGGTAATTTGAGGACTGAAATAGGTGGCCTGAGCAGAATTTTCTGCAAAATATTATATAAATATTTGATATGAGTGTAAATTGTATTTAAGGTATGCTAAATTATTAATAATAATGCTGTTTGCTAAAATTGTTAAAAATAAATGTATAATAAAAGCTGTTTTGTCATATGTTGTACTTTATGATGGCCAAATTGCCCTAAAAGTTGGACTTGTAAAGAAATATAGATTGTTTTGAGACTTTAATTGGATAAAATTTATTTTATTAAACCAATAATGACCAGTCTCAAGAAATTGAAAAGATTATAAAATTTTGTTAACGTTTGTGTGTGTGGCTTTGAAACTGTGGTTGGCTGAAACATCATGAAACATAAGTTTTCAGTAAAGTAATTAAAAATTGGGATGAAATAATTAGTTTTCCTCTTGGGCTTTTGGTGTATTTAGCGCTAATTACAACATTATTAACTATAAAATTAATAATTAATAAACAAAAATAAATAATTCATTTCTATGTTTTATGTTTCAATAGGCTATTATAAAAAGACTTTAAGTTAGGGGCTCATAGTAGGAATTAATTTATGAATATCGGGAAATTCGTTCTTTGTAAAAGCACAGTACAAAATAACCCATCATTTCAATAATTTCACTATTAAATAATAATTTTTTTTTACTATTAAACAATAAATTCACTTAATTCATATTAAAGTCACACTACCTCAATTTTACTTTTTATTATTACTCATTTTATTTATTCATTATTATTTTTTATTTTATTTTATTTTCTTCTCTCGTCCCTTTTTTAAATTAACTTGTTTTTTTTCACTATTAGAGGGCAATTGTTTGTTTTATTTAAGTGTACTAATATCATTATTTTTTGTTATTAATTTTACATTCCTCTTTTATTAAGAAGCATTACTCTTATCTATTTATTTTATTATTTTTTTCTTCTTTTAATAACAACATTGTATATAGTTAGGGGTGTCTTTTGGACGAGACTATACTCCTCCCCCCCATAATCAACTGTTAAAAAAATATATATAATATAACGGTTATATCAACCATATCCCAGGCCGATCTGGTATTAAATAAAATAAAAAAATAAATAAATTCACTATTAAATAACAAACCATTTCAATAATTTCACTATTAAATAATAAATTAATTTTGCTATTAAATAATTTTTTTTTTTATAATTTATTTATTGTTATTTACAACAGTATACATATATATACATCAAGTAAATTTGCTGTAAGCGATATTATGACATGATACAAACATGTGGAGAATCTACCCATTGATAGAACTCCAAACTATTAAATTCTTTAATATATAAATATATAAAAATAATAATAAATATAAATATATAAAATAAATATAAAAAATAAAAATAAATATATATAAAACTATTCTTTTTACCATTAAACAATAAATTCACGAAATTCATGAAATTATGGGTAATTTAATAACCCATCATTTCAATAATTTCATCAATACTTCACTGAAATAAGTATGGTTTACTTAATTATTTTAAAAGCACTACTCCTTAAAATGTAACGGTCATTATTCCATTCAATGTTCCTGTTATCAAGCAGAACTGTATTTAGTTGTGAGATTGATGTTGGCTATAAAGTTTGCCCATCAAGATTATGTTGGATGAACAAATATACAAGCAGATTTTGTCTAAATCTATCCATCAACTCTGGAGGTAAACAAAATCTCATGAAATATTCAAAGGGACCCAAAGTGCCTTACTTTCTCCGGAAGGAGCTAGCGATAATACGGCAACAATCTATCGATGGAATATGAATGATCTCTTGTCGGGAGAAAGGCGACCCATTGGAAGGATTTCGTCCTCTCTTCGGTACTGCTAATAAAGTTGGGTTCCTAACGGTCCGGTCCTGTCCTGTCCCATGGGACACATTTATAGTTACTATAAATCCCAAGGGGTTTTGTTTTCGGCTGTCTGGATCACTGTCTTCGACAAATTATTACTGTCGGATGATGTAGCGATATCGTAAAAACATCTTTGGATGCGTCACTGTCACTTTAGATACCATCAATCCACGGAAGATATTTTTTAATTACAGTTCAAAAGGCAGATTAATAGAATGCATTCATCCTTCCTACTTATTATCTTATGGGATAAACCCTTTAAGGGCATACCGAGATTTCAAATAATAACGGATCAATTTGGATGGCTCTCCGAAAGTAATAAATCTGGTACACATCATTCACTTACTAAGCAACTCCCGTCCCCAAGTCGGTAGATTTGTGGCCTCGCGTTGATGTTATCGCTAGTTTCATGATTTTCGATAAAAAACTGAAATGCGAAAACTGCGAACAAAACATTTTTAGAATATCGCTGATGGACCATGTGCAATATTAAAAGAAATATGTTCCGGGTTTGATCAAAGAAAAACTCAAATAGTGAAACTATGTATTATGAGCTAACGTTTCGCCCCACGTTGCATGGCTTCATTAGGGCTAAACAAGAGATACAAACACTTGAATGATGTAAACATAAATGAACAAAGTAAATAAATTTTTTTTTTTTAATAATTTATTTATTGATATTTACAACTGTGTGCACATATATACAACAAGTAAATTTGCTGTAGGTGACATAGTGACATGATACAAACATGTGGAGAATCTACCCACTGATAGAACTCCAATAACATTTCTAGAGGAGAAGATCTCGAGGCCATCTTCTTTTCAGACGCCTAGGAGGATTATTAGGTAATGAAGGAGAAGCCAGGTTAGAAACAAATGGATTTGGGTGGTTGAGAAGTTTATTATGGAAGGAACGGTATCTGGTTCTGGCCAAACCGGCAACATATGGAATATTGAGGTCCTGATGGATGACTTGATTTGTGACAAAGTAAGGAGCATTAAGGATTTTACGAAGGATTTTGGACTGTAAGGATTGGATTCTGGAGGAATTTGATGGTTTAGTGGAGCCCCAAAGCTCAACTCCGTATGTCCAGATAGGTCTTATAATAGTCATGTAGATCAGTCTTTTGTAATGGATGAATTTGATGATGGTGAATTTAGACCGTTTGTCTAGTAAATGTTGCAATAGTCGGAATCTACGAGCAGTTTCTTGTCTTTTTAGTCTTGTATGAGGATTCCATGTCAGTCGTTTGTCGAGATGTAGTCCTAAGTAACGGATCTGTTCGACAGGAATAAGTGGAGTATTATTAAAGGATATTGTAGGGGAAGAAGTCATGGGTTTACGTCGAAGGGTAAATGTGAAATAAAAATTAAAAAGATGTACAATGAAAACGGATATAACAACTGATAAAAAAAAAAAAAGTAGAAATATAAAAATACAGTACAATAAAAAGATAGAAAAAGGGGGAATAAGAATAAGAAGGAAGATAATGAACAAGATAACCTTTCAGACTAGAGGACAGTGCGAGAATGGTTAAAGTGTATATATATAATTTTTTAAATGTATATATAATTCCTTCCCTCTATTATCTATATTATCATTTAATATTTGCCTATTTTTAATATTTTCTTTTGTTTTAGGTTCTTAAGAAGGCACCAAGAAGAGATTGTCAAGACCATTAGAGTATGCCAACTTGACCCGAATACTAGTGAGAGATAGTAGACGAAGACGTTTATGGGTACGGTCAGTGAAGTAACTTATTTTATTAGTGTCAATGTTTCGGCCAGAATTGCAGGGAAACTAATGCCAGGATCAAGTAAACGTAAGATGAGGGATATAAGAAGAAAAAAATTTTTTTCTAAGGAAGCTTTTCTATGCTAAAGGATACACGATTCGGAGGTTGAGGTCTTTAATTGGGGTGAATGAACATGAGGAGGGAAGGCCAAGAATATAGGATATTTTTGTATTCCTAACGATTTGAATAAAAAGGCAAAATATGAAGATATTGTCAAGGGACATTAGGAGTCAACCTGCCTGCCAATACCAGTGCATAAAGCATTTGGAAATACCGAAAATGAATTTTATGATGCATTAAGCTTTTAGTGTTCGCCAAATACTTCTCCATGAACTTTGGTTTATATATTTGTTTGATAAATATTCATAAAGGGACCGGCAAAGCATTCGGCAATGTGCTAATGAATCATGTTGAACAAGGAGATGATAGGAGCTACTGCGACCAAGCGGTCGACAGCGCAAAAAAACGACAAAACGGATTCTAACAGGATCCAACAACTCTGTTGACAATGCAGTTGGGGGGGGGAGAGGAGGGGAAGTGTAAACACAACTGTCCGATCAAGGAACCACCTTGTAGGAGCGGGAGCGGAATTGGATATCAAAGGGCCGAGGTCAACATCCGCTTCGGGGAGATTAATCAAGAATTGACACGAGGAAATAATTAGCCATCTTGAAATGCCCTTTGAGTGGCGCCGTCTTCTAGTTTCATTTTATTCCTCTTTTTATCGACTTTATTTTTATCAAGCTTTAATAGTCGACGCAACCGTTTGGATAATTAAACGTTCTATAATTGGACAAATGGCCCCGCCTTCCTCGTTTTATTATTTTTTAATTCGCTGCCTCGGGTGGATTTATTGTTGTTTATTTCGAATCAATTACTGACGGATAGATGCCGAGATAGCAGCGGGCTACCGGTCTATCCACCGCTAACAATTACATTTCTCCAAAGAGGTTATTTATTCCTCCTTGATATAGTTTTATCGCCGTTATCTCACCGAGGTAGATGTTATCGGTTCCTATGACAAATGGCCCACTGCCAACTAGATCTGCCTGTAATTGGATTAGCTCCTTCCCGATGGCTCCGCGTTAATAACCGGTCATTGAAAGCTATCTCCCTCTGCCGGTGTATGTAAATAGCGAACGGGTCGTTAATAGACTCCTCCTCCCAAAGACTATTTATATCAGACTTGTTTCCTCTGTCCAAGCATCGCTATCAACAAACAGTAAAACCAAGGTTTCATTGCATTTTTACTACATCCAAAGACAAATATGAACTTGATTCGGAGTGATATTGAATTTGAACTACATCAAGAAGAGGTTATATTTTGGTTTTCTCTTCAAATCTACATTTGTACCAGTTTCCATAAGAGCTCCGTGCCCGAGCTGCTGATATCCTGATAGTTTGCTGAAATAAAAGCTATGGTTTGGAAAAACCAGGCTGAAATTGAGAGACATTATTCTTAATCCCTGGAGGAGCAATCTATGTTAGTATGCTAAGTTAATGGTTATGAAATCAATACATAATAAAGGTAGGCCCCTTATGAATTTTATATGTTGACGTGTTCAGGAGATTCGGCGCCACGTTCTGTCGTCTCCTCGTCCTGATGCTGAGTGGGAGTAATTGTAAATACCATGAAAACGACCAGGGTTAAGTCTCATTTAGAGGCTGGTCGGCTAGTCGTGGAATCTATCGTGTAAGTAGTTTGAAAGTTCTGTCTTGCATGCCACGACAGATAATTTCAAGTGGTCATATATTCGTGGACTCTTGGGGTACGCTACTAAGGGGCATGAAACAATAGAAGCACTGACCCCGACTTTATATAAAATAAAAGAAAAATACGTAAAAATTGGCTGTGTTAATCCGTCAGTACCTTTCAATAAGGTACGACCAAAAGATTGACTGTCGGTAAAATTTCACAAGGTGTATCAATTATAAAGAGCAGAATCCAACAGTACCACTCCCATTGCTTAGCTTCTTCTAGCTAATTATTTATTTTATTATTGTTATTTTGTTTGCTCTCTGATTTAAAATTAGTTTTATTAACATGTCTTAGATGCAAATAACTATTTGAACTATGTGAAAACGCTGAAAATTCCTCGCCAAGACGTATTCATACCTGAGGATAGCATAGATTATCAATCCTATGGTGATTTTAATCCAATCATATTTTCAAAAACAGATTGATTTCGAGGAAATCAAGGATAAAGTCAACTTATCAGTACACACTTTCCTGATTAAAAGAGAAGAGAATAATGGGTATATAGAATAGAAGAAAATTAAGGAGGATCTTGACGTTGTATTTGTCGAGTTAAGGAGGCAAGGGATTACAATCGCTAAAGGGGTCAGGTTACGAAGACACTCTCACAATAAGTTATTTCGTCATCGACATACGGACGAGTAAAACTAGAAAAGTTCTTAATACTTATGATTTTATTTGTTGAGACCTTATTTTAAAAAAATTAGTGCAGTGCGAATGACAAACATCAACCTTGTTTCGGTCAACAGTTTAAAATTGATAACAAAGCCGTGTACACATAATTGCAATCGGAAGAGATCGGACACGGTCGGTTGATAACGATTTTCAAATCTCTATTCCTCCTTAATTTTATCTTTAGCTCCTTAGCTTAATTTTATCCTCAATTTATCCTTGAATTGTCAAATTCTTTCATAGTTCACATTTATATATTTTTTATTGCTGTTAATAACGTGAAATGGTAAATTATTTCAAATAAATAAAATTAAAGATAGGAAGATAGTTACTACAGAGGAAGAATTTTTTTAAATTTTAAGTTTAAGATTTTAAGTCCAGTAAGTTCAAACCTTAGTTCCACCCATCCCTACAGCCCACAGAAGGTTGAAACGGCAGTGGCCAAGAGACTTAGTGTAAAATAAAAATGGGCAATTGGAGTTATGGCAATGGTCAGATTCTCCACTCAAGTTGAGTGTTTGCGGCTTTAGCGCACTTGCTCAGCCTCCACTGACTCACTACCAGTGATGCGGCGAGAGGGATACGCTGGGATCTTTTGAGCTCTGCTCTAACCCCTCACACGTGGGGGATAGAGTGGGCTCAGGGATCCTCAGGTGGATTGTGTAAATATTGTATATAAGAGTGTAAATGTGACTAGAGATTATATTGGTTTATCATTATGTTATTTTTTTTTCTTACTCATAGTTTGATTATTTTTTTTCGGCCAAGACTCCCATTGGAGTCCTATACTGCCTAACCATGGTTGGGGGGGTCAAAGTTCTTCATTTTGTGGGACCGCCACTCAATGAAAAAAGTCAACGTCCCAGGCCGGATTCGAACCGGCACCGCCAATAGACATCAAATTGGTAAGACTGTGTCTTAACCACTGAGCTATGGGCTATGTTCATTTTGTTTATCCTTCTGTTTGTATATATTTTAAGAGAGATTTTTCATTCATTTATTTATTTTTATTTTATTTTAGTATGAATGTGATCATTCATCACTATTGCCCACAACTGTATGCCAGATTGTAATATGTATCAATAAAAAAAAACTATTTAAAAAAAAAAAGTTCAGTAAGACTTTATTTCAGGGAGGAGATGGCTCAGTGGTAAGGCATTGTGCTACTAATTCTAAGGACTCGGGTCGATTCAGTTGTAGCAGATTATTATTTTCTGTTTCACTGTAGCCGTGAGTCAGCTCTGTGGGTTCGAGAGCCCTTCGGGATCTACCCAGCCTCATGATATTGGGTAAATGTCTTGAGCCTTTGGTCTAGAAACAGTACTACTATATTTGTTTGCTACTGAAGCACCTCAGAACATGAGGAACACTCTGCGCAGATCACACCATCTGCTCGTATATTAATTACTCTCAATTAGGAGACAGTTGGCACGTTAGTGGCTCTTCAAAGGTGCACACACTCAGTTGTTTTCCCATCCATCCTATGCAGGTGTTTATTAAATTATGCATGTTTCTTTGCCTAAAGAGGCTGTAAATAATCTAGACCAATCAAACTTTGCTGAACATTCACGAAGAAGCTGATTTCTGCTAATAACAGGTCTTTGTCCGAGACCATTTGTCAACTTTTTTATAATTTCATATAAGCTGACAGGTGGTCGTAGGAATCAGAAGTTACCGCTGCGAACATATCTAAGATATATTAATAACAGGTTAAAACAGTAGATGTGTCTTTTAAGCACTACGATCGATTAAGATTAAGGAGAGACATTGTGTTTGTTAATTGGACATATTTCGTACTTAAATTTCAATACAAGATCTTTTTCCATCATCTCTATCAACATTTTTTTATTCTAATATTAAATTAAATGTTATTCACCATAATATTTAACATCCAAATGTAAAATATATACAAATATGAACAATATCTTAATCTTAACAATACACTTTGCAAGTAATTTAAATTGCTTAAATATTTAATGTCAAAATTAAGTCAAATCTATAGCTAAAATTGGCTATAAAACCTTAAGATTGTTAAGGATTATCATAATAAAAGTTAATGAAACCAACTGTCACTGATTATATTATATCAGCATACAGCGCACCTTACATGACCAATATAATTGAAAGGATCAATATAATATGCAGGTATAGGACAGGTGTCGATATCATTGCTACAATATACCCTATCGTTAGTATATTGTATTGTCAACATATTATGGACGTAACGGCCGTGCGGGTTGAGGAGCAGGTCCCAGTGCGCTCGGTTCGGAACGTTTTGGGTTCGATTTCCACCTGAGGCAGTTTAACATTCATTTTTTGGCGGTCCCGAAGAATGAATCTTGACACTCCCACCTTGGTTAGTACGCAACCAACCAGGGGTTGGCAAAAAGGACCACTAGGCCCACTTGCCGGACTTGTTCCCCCACCAAATACCAGCACCAGTACCAGTATCGTCAACATATGAACCGTGTATGAGGCCCTAAAGTAAAAATGCAAATACGTAGTAATTTAGAATGCAGTTGATTGCGACCCCCCCCCCCCCTTCCCTGCCCTTTACGAAGGTTACGAAATATAATAAAATATTTGTTCACTATTTTAATCTCAAATCGTTTAAAAACACTCACGGGATATTACAGAATAATTTGAGATGTTGAATTTAAAAACAGGTTGTGTTGTTTGCTTAAAGTATCGCCCATACAAAGGTTATGTGTGTGTAATACTAAATCTTTCAATTTATCACAAAAAATCAATATATTTGGATATTTTGGAACTGGCACTCAAATAAAATAAAACCATAAAATTCCTTCCCAATTTATATTATCTTTAAGTTTGTAGAATTCAGAATTAAAGAACCAAGAATATTACATGTAGTAATTACTTAACATATTTCGTTCTTCCATTACAATATTCATGACCTACACAAGCCCTATTGCCCAATATTTTTTTTACAAAGGTTTCAAAAAACGCAATGAGTTGTTTGAAAAGAAGATGGCATCGGGACTGTGCCAGATTTCCTAAGTTGTAGGTCACTGCTCCTTTAACTGTAGGTAACTGGGAGTGGAACTTCATGAACCATTTTTTGATGTAATCCTCTACTGTCTCCATTTGTAATTCCCGATGCAATTGGCTGTTTCTTACAAAGCAAGGAGCTTCCACTGCAATTCTTACGACTTTATTTTGAAAATATTGCAATTTTTTTCTTTTTGTAAAGGATAACGCTCCCCAGACTACACAGCCTTACATCAGCAGTGATCTTAGAATTATCGTTGCTGGTTTTAATATTTTCTATTTAGGATAAGGTATAGAATTGCGCAGGTTTGAGTTAGTTAGATGTTGATATGGTGAATGTTGAGGTGAATTCCCAGGTATCTTATTATTTCACTGGCAGGATTCCATTTTACATTTTTACCTTTGAGGATCAGATCACCAATGCAACATATGATTTCAATTCTCAATCTAGATAAATCTTAAAGTTGGGAAGTATTAACGAAATACATAAAGATTGATGAATTATGAATATTACTGGTGTGTTGCCTCGAAATAAATAGGATTACAGTGAGGCCGGCACGAGCCGGCTGATGGAGGAATGTCAGTGGGAGTCTACCTGTTGCTTCCTCAAGAGTCAATCTGTTCGTTTAATTTGTAGCGAAAAAAAAATTTTTTAATTTAAATTAATAATTCAATTTACGATTTAAATAATTAATGATTTATAACCAATATATATAGAAATAAAAATTGACTTATTTCACTTGACGGCCTGATAGTATTATGAGTCCGGTCGAAAAGAAGCCAGTTATCAAAGTTTTGAATAATTAAATAAAAATGTGTATAATTACTAGTCAAAATTGATGAGTCTGCCTATTATAGTTAGAAGAAATAAAAATTGGCGGCAGTTTCAAAGGTTAAAAAAAATATTTTTTCTTTCGGAGTTCCATATCTTTAAAACTTCCCCAAAACACTAGTAAACAAATAAAACATAATTTAAAGTATATTAAATTTTCTAAAACAGCCCTAATAGAACTTTTTACGTTCAATAATTTCCGAGATTCAGATTTTTAAAGGGCAACATTTCAACAAGCAACAGTAGTTTTTTAATTAATTTTAGTAAACTTAAGGGATTCGTGAGACGCACAGATGTCTTATTAACTCATATTAAAGCTAGTTGAATTTACTATAAAGTAGCTTATAATGTTTATCTTCGTAACAGTAGTACTTTTTATGATATTTGACAAAATAAATTCACTAGATGTTGATTTCTAGTTATTCAGATAAAAGTTTTTATTTATGAAAAAATTTATCTCAGGAAGAAAAAATTATTTTTGTAAGAGTAGTTATTTTCATGATATTTGCTAAATTGACTTCTGATTAATCTGTACAAACAACATTTCGTATGAAAATTTTATATCGTATGTGAAGATCATAAAACTTCTACCCCTAAGAAAGTAAGTGTCATAAGCAACTTTTTAGTACGTTAAACTAGATTAAATTTGATTGGTGATAGACATCAGTATGTCAAATGGTTCCTGAGATATAATTTTTTATGGAACAAAAATTTTGTCTGAACAACATTTTGTGAATTTATTTTTATCACACACCGAGAAATCGACTACTGTTACGAAGATAAACGTCATAAACTACTTTAGGGAACATTTAACTACAGGCAAAATTAATTTTAAAAACTATTGATTTTTCGTATTTTATATGCAATATTGCGTTTTAAAAAGCTATATCTTGGAAACTATCGAATGTAAATAGCTCTTTAAGAGCTCATATTTTAGAAAATAGACTCTATTTTAAATGATGTTCTATTACGTTTTCTAGTTTTTTTTTTTTTTTTTATAATTCTAAAGATATGATGCTCCGAATGAAAAATTAAAATGTCTTCAACATTTTGAAACAGCCGCCATTTTTTATTCCCTCTAACTATACTTGGCAGACTCTTCAATTTTGACTAGTAATTATACAGAGTTTTCATTAAAGTAATAAAAAATTAGGTTGAAATAACTAGTTTTCCTCTTGGGCTCAGCGCAGATCACTGTTGATCACTGAACATGGTGCTGTTGCAAACTGTGCTACCTCAACTGTTTGTCAGGGTATCGCAAGCGAATACAATTTTCCCAAAGTTTTAAAAATTTATTAATAATAAACAAAAAATTAACATTTTAAATATACTGTGAATTTCATCATTTCATTTTTTTCTTCTGTTCCTAAATGTTCATCTCCTCTGAGGACAATTGAGCCACAAATTTTAGTCATCTATCAAATTGGAGTTAGTTAAAAAAAAAAAAAATATAACAATTAAAATTCGTATTTTAGATAGATGAAATAACAAAAATAAAACTCTAGTGTTCGCGAATCACATAACTTTCACTTACTAGTCCATTTACGCCTCCAAGTTTTGTTTAAGTTGATGGACTCGTTTAAAACGCTATTTTTGTGGTTTTAGAAAAAACAAAAATCTAAATACCAAGGAAGGTGAAAACTTTGAACAAAAAAATTTTTATATATATGAATATATAGTTGACCGTAAAAATAGGGCGGAACGTCGGATATTAAAATAGTTATAAACTATTTGTTCTTTTTTTTACCGCAACCCTGACCAACTCCTTATATTTAAAAAATTTGTATTTTTCTATAGCTATAAAAATTTTTATTTCAGAGTTTCTCAAGGAGGTTATATCAAAAATAAACATTACTTTTTATAGAATACGATAGTTTAACAAATATCAGTCAATATCTTTGTTAACAGACAAACTAAATCTACCGTCCTTCAAAATTTGAACTAAATCCGTGACCCCAACACCTTGCACTCTCTTTGTGAGTGGAAGTGCCACTTCCAGTTTTTCAGATTTTTCAAAAACGACTCTAAGGATTTTGAATATGGTGGTCTTGTCAATGTAAAATCAAATGTTCTAAATGTTAATATCAGCTTGTTCTAAGTCTTATCCAAACTTAAATTGATTAACAGGGATTAAATAACGAATTTTTTAAAAATGTTCCTCTAAAGTTGCTTTAATTTTTTTATTCCAAATAAATAAACTGTACTCATTATTAGAAATAATAAACAACAGATAAATACAAAATATTAAAGGATTTTATGAATAAATAAGGGAGAAAATAGAAATAACCAATTCTAATGGAAAAAGCCAAGACTACTCTATTTTCTTTCCCTAATGCATCACGGTTTCGATATCTTTTTGTAAGCTGTATTCTTAGCAGGAACAAAATTTATATTCGTTATACCCACCTCAAGAAGTTATAAAATAGGAATTTAAATAAAAATAAAAAATGTTTGTTCATAATGTTCGCCTTCCCTGGTCATTACATTTTTTTTTTTTTGAAAATTACAACTTCAAATTGAGCCCACTTATCTATAAAAAATTTGGGGACGTAAGTAGATTAGTAATTATAGTAAAAGTAAGTTATGTGATGAGCACACCACACTAGATTTTTTTTGGTGGGTCTTGAGGATCAGCCAATAATACAACTTAGTAATAATACATCTAATATAACAAACGACCCCAACAAACCTGACCAAACAGCTCTCAGTACACAGTTTAGACAAACAGGACAAGAATTAAAATTTGATGCATCAAAAATTATACATCGAGAAAAAAAAAATAACTTCAAGCGAAATTTAAAAGAAATGACCACAATAGAAAAACATAAGAACCAAGCCATTAATAAAAAATCAGATGTACACAATTTAAATTCAAGTTATTTTAACGTAATAAATACATAAAGACAAAATTAACAACATAAAATAGAAACTGGCAAAATATAAACAACATACTGACTACCTGCTGAGAATAAATAAAAACAAAAAATGTAACCAAGGTACAAGTAGGAAAACCTAAACAAAGCTTACCTTCATTTAAAAATCGATTCAGTTCTACCCTAAACATGAAGATGGTAGTATCATAATGTATAACACACTGGAGTAGAGAATTATAAGTAATGATTGATATTTTGATTGTAATATTCATTAGTCAGAGGTTGTACTATGTACTTGTAGTTTTGTGGAAATTATTTGAAGATTATGTTCTAAAAAACTGTTTTTCTTATTGTAGGGAATGACTATGCAAACAATAAATTTGCGAAACGTCGCTAAAAGATATATTATTACAAAGTTATATTATTGACTGATCCTCAAGACCCACGAAAAAAATAAATAAATACAAAAATAATATCCATATATTTTGGAAAAGGCACTGGGGGTTTGTTGGCAATTAAAATTAAGTTGTGAATATATTTATTTCAAATTGAATAAATTATCATTAATGTGCAGTTAAGATGATTATCTACTTAGCTGCGGAAACTGCCCCACGTTACATAAAAATGAGCCTACTAGTCACCGTGCTAAATGATAGCTATGAATATGTATTGAACATAAATGCCAATGGGTGATTCCATTTTGGTATCAATGGAGGACTCATTAGGTAAAGAAACACATTATTAAGTTTATAAATTAATCGATTATTAGTTACTTACCAGCAAAAAAATGCATTAAAATTAATTTGATTACTCTCACAATGGTTCAAAATCACACTTTTCTCTCTAGCAACTTAAACTTGCCTTTAAACCGTCGCGATGCTATTACTTTAGTTAAGAAAAAATATATTTGTGTGTGAACATATTAATAATTATTTTTTTTACTATAAGGTTTCAATGTTTATGTTTCTATACTGAAAATTAAGAATCTCAAAAAAAAATTCCTATGAAAGAATTTCCATATATTCAAAGATTTTAATTGTTATGAATTATTTAGGTTATGATAAAAAAAAAAAATGTGTTCCAAATACTTTATTAATGAAATCTAATCATTAGTATTCATGTTAAATGTTGTTCAAAGTGAGCATCTTTCTTCCACAACTGGCACTGGATATGTGTTGTCACACTCTCCAATCTGACACCACTGTAATTTTTGGTTTGTGGTGACATTAAAAAAAAAAAAAAAAAAAATTAAAGTCCTTCTTTATAAAAAAAGGAAAATTGGGAAACAATAACACATTTCCAGAAAGTTTCAATTATCCTTCTTCGTGTAGAATTAAGATCATTGATTGGGCAGTTTACTATAAATGTTAATGTCTATATTAGGGGAGCATATTAGCATTCTGAATAATTAGGAAGTTGCCCTTTTGAAACGAGCAAGAATTAATTTCAACTTAAGATAGACTTAAGGGTAGGAAAGAAGGGAATAACTGAATTCCTGACAATTAAAACTTTTTAAGGACCGTTTGGACGCTTAAATACAATAACGTATCTAATGAAACTTTATTTTAAATTATATTAAATCATTATGAAAAATTTAATTTCATTATATATTAGCATAGATATCAGCTATAAATTAAGTTTTGTATTCCATTTGTGTGGTTAAATTAATACTAGAACTTTAGACTTTCGTTTGGCACACTTAACGGGTGATGTCTCAATACTATCTGTCCATCTATCTACCTGTAAGAAAGCATCGGCAGGAGTAGCTATACTCGTGAAGAAGGAGATCGCCCATTATTTCATCCTGAATGTAAAAAATTGGAAGTTGCATCAGCATACCAGAAACTAAAGCTCAACATCTCGAGCGGGAGTAAGATGGAAGTGAGGAACGGTTATCCTTTGTAATATAAGATGAGAAGTTAATAAATATATGTACTGTGATATTTTTGTTTCTCTTTCAATATTGTTGAATATTTGCTGGTACAAGGATTTCATAATATAAGTATATAACATGCATATGTTTCTTCTTCGGTCTGTGCTTCTAGTTCAAGCTGGTTTGATGAGTCCCGTGTTAGCCCAGTGCTAAGTTCGGCTTTTTATACATTTTTTTATCACATAAGTAATTGAAATCAAGCCTTTAAAAAACTCAGATTAAATATATATATATATTTACAGTATATAGTTTTCGTGTTTTACATACCTATGTAAATATTTTTTTCGTATTCCTTTAATAAAATTCATCGAATTAAAAAAAAAAGTGCAAGATGTTTGTGACGCGTACCTCACTAGAATATTTTCATTCCTATATTCTCTTTGATTCTGGATTCACTGGACATAATATTTTCTACTATCATTCTTTATCCTTATCGTGTTATTTAAATTCTCTTACAGAAAATTATCCAGGGCGTAATAAAATAAACAGTGAACCGCTTAAACGGTTCGGAGGGGACGAGAGACAACTTATAGAGCCGGAGAGCGGAGGAAATAGATGAGACAATAAAATCTCTAATCGAAGACACTTAAGTAGAGCCCGTATTTAAAAGGCTTCTTATGCCTCCTAAGGCTAAGTGTCTTCGTCGGTAAAAAAGGTTTGCCTCCAAAAAAGGAAACCACCTCCCTCCCTCATTTGCATAAAACGCAGAATTGGGCTAGGTCTCCCCGGTGCACTCTCACCAAGAGGATCGGGGCTTTACTTAATCTTCGCAACGATCTTGTCAGCATTTTCTTAATTTTTGCGAAACAGGAGGGTGCGGTGTGAGCGAAGCTAAGAGATGATGGCAGGGATACAGCTGCACTGCAATAACGAAAAAAAATGGTTTTTGGATTTTTTGTTTCACGTATTCCAAAGATAGTGCAGTTTCACTATATAAAGGCTTCTCTACATCTTCATTTTCTACAGAAGAACAGATATGTCGGAATTATACATAACTCAATTTAAAAAAAAAAAAACGGTATAAGTTCAGTTATTTCATAATATTCAAGAGGTTTTTTCTAATCTTTATTCGTAAAAAATATTGGGACCTTAATTGGTTCCAAACTTTAAGATTTTTGTATATATAAGAAGATGGTCAGAGTTGCGGTCAAAAGAGAAACAAAAATAGTTTACAACTATTTATTTTCCGACGTTTCGCCCCACTTTCCAAGGCTTCATCAGGCCTAAAAAGATACAAAATGGTACAATGATAAGAATAAAAATACAAAGATAAGATACAATGATAAGAATAAAAATACAAAGATAAGATACAATGATAAGAATAAAAATACAAAGATAAGATACAATGATAAGAATAAAAATAAGTAACAATGGCAAGAGTAAAATTTTTTTATAAAAATACGTAAAATATAAATTAAAAAATGTTCGAATCCTAAAATAGTACAAGTATATGAATAAATATGAATAAATGAATGGAATAAAAATGCAATAATAAAAGTATGAATAGAGAAAAAATAAATTAAAGAAAGGGGGGGATAAATTTATATGTGAATAAAATACACATAAAATAGGAATAAACTAATAATAGAATTTAAATGTATTAAAAATTGTTTATGGTGTAAGCCGAAAGATTAAGAATAAATGTTAATTAAATTAAATTGAAAATGTAAATTAATATTTAAAGAAAAAATTATGTTATATGATAAGATGATAACAGTGTCCTAACCTGTTGAAGGTAGGTTCTGTTTGGGGTTTGTTAATGAACATAAAAGTGGTTATTGAAAGTTTTAAATTTAGGAAATAATTTAATAGAAGAAATTGTAAGTAGGAATCTATTTTTTAAAAAGAAAGACAAAATATTTTATAATGTTATTGTGATATTATTTTAATGATTAATTATTTAAAGATTGGGACAAAGGCAATTAGCCGGCATTAATGAATTTTAAGGAAAAAAAAGGAATGAAAGACAGAATAAGGTAAGACCAAAGAAATCAGTATGTAAGTGAAGGAAATTTGTTATAAAAGTAATTAAAAGGAGCTGTTTGTAGGAATCCTTGAGAATGACCTGAGAGGTCGAAACGTCGGATGTTAAAAAAGAATAAAGTTGAGAGAAAAGAGATCAAAATTGTTTTAAAAAGAAACTAAACCACTCTCAAACAACTATATTAATAAAAAATAAATCTAGTAAAATATAAAGTTAAAAAAGTACAGGTAAAGTATAAAACAAAAACAATACGGGGAAGGGAAAAAAAAGAGAGATTAAATAAACGTCATAAAAGAATAATTATAAATAAAAAATAAATAAATAATAATAATGACATATCATTATCATTGTATCTTTTTAGCCCTGATGAAGTCCTGCAAAGTGGGGCGTCAACGTCGGAAAATAAATAGTTGTAAACTATTTTTATTTCTCTTTTGACCGCAACGCTGACCATCTTCTTATACATCAATTTTACGGTCAACTATATATACATATATTTAAGATTTTTGATTTTAAATTCAATACACGTAATACTACAAGAGCTCGGTGGAAAAAAAAAAAAAAGTCAGTTATTTAACACCCGCATTGTATATAAGAATGTAAATGTGACTTGTGATTATTTTTTTTATTATTTATTTATGATGATTATTATTATTTTTTCATGTACATAGTTTGGCTACGTTATAGTATTGTCATTTTCTTTATCCTTCTGTTAGTATAATTTGGAGAGAAGTTTTATTTATTTTATGTACTTTTTCATTTATTTATTTAATTTTTTAAATTTTAGTATGAATATGATCAGTTATCACTATTACTCATTGCCCAACAACGTTGTGGCATATAGTAATATCCATCATTAAATAAAGTTTTGAAAAAAAAATTGTTATTTTTAAGTTAACCCCAATTTTTTATTATTTAAATAAAAACTGCGTATAATTACTAGTCAAAATTTATGAGTCTGGCATGTATAGTTATGTTGAATACGAAATGGCATCTGCTGCTTTGTTTAAAAAACCTTTATAAAATTAATTTTTCATTTAGAGCTCCTTATCTTTGAAATTATCTATAACACTAGAAAACCTAATAGGTTTAACATCCCCCAATCTTTAACATTCTTTAAAGTAGAGTAAATTAAAGCAAAAAATATAAGCACTAGTTGAGCTGTTTACGTTTAATATTTCAAGAGATACAGTTTTTTGGAAAGCGTCATTTCATGAATTATATACTGAAAAATCAGTAGTTTATTGTGGGGAATTTATCTCGGGAACCATGAGACGTACGCATGTCAATTAGCACTCAAAATAAAGCTAGTTTAATGTGCCTCAAAGTTGTTTATGACGTTTGTCTTTGCAGGAGGAGTATTTGCTAAAATAAATTGATTTTTAGTCGTTCGGACAATATTTCAAATGCAAAATTCGTATTCAAATGTAAATCTTAATATTTGGTCAGAAAAATAAATAATTTATGATAAACCTTTGTCAATATACAATATATAAATTACATAACACCAATTCATTGAATTATAAAAAACAAATCACAAATTTAGAGAAATAATGTAATGATGTAAAGCATAATGTTACTACAGCTCTGTGTGCTAACATTTATGAACCTAAAACGTACCTACTCAAAAATAGTTGTTTGGAAAAAAAAAATGCAATTGTACCAAAATTAATAGCCTGAAAAAGTTTGTTTGTTTTTTTACTCTATTTATAAAATGTCTTTTTCACATTTGTCATTGCGAATTTTGTTCGTTGTAATTTCTGTGTTATTTTCCAAATTTTCTTTAAATTTTGGATAATTTACAAAAAATATATAACGTGATTAATGATGTTTTTTCCTTAAAAACCAAGACATGTTGAAAAATGATTAATGATAACGTTTATTTAGTGAATTTAGTTTTAAGAGATAAACATATCTAATATATACAAAAAAGGCTGGATTCGAACCTGAGTCTTTGGAGTTAGCCGTACAGTGTCTAATCAGTGTGGTACACCGCTACCAAAATAACAGTAAACCAAAAAGAAATGTTTGCCAGGTAGATAACTTAAGTATAGCTTTCCTAGTAATTCTATCTATTTATCTTTTCCTTTACCCATTTATTTTATTTTCTGTAAATTAATCGTTTTCTGCAAACTTCTACTATGTACAAAACTAATCATATTTTATGGTTAGTGATCAAATAAATAATAACCGGCTTTTAGCCTAAGCGTCCCACACCGACTCCACCAAGTCCCGAGGCCTAGCCAGTTAATCATTCCAATATACTCATATTATTGATTATAATTTTATATTAATTGTTGTGTTTCTGAATCGATTGCTTAGATTAGACATCTGATTATTATTTTGTATGATTTATTTACATTTTATAAAATAATATAATTCAAGACGGTTGGTGTTGGTCTTAGACCTTTGCTTAGAAAACAATATTGCTGAAAAATCTTTAAAGACCAGTGAAGACACTTTAAGTGCTTTATGTTAAAGTTATACATATATAACTACATAAATATGACTCATATAACTATATGTGTTCCGGAAACCTACGGCAACCGAAAGGTTGAATTGGAGGAGCTGCGATATGTAGGCATTAGTAGCGCCCCATGTGGCCAACAGCCGAAACTAACCTCCTAGAGCGCTCTCTGTGGTGAGGAAAATAAACCTAGGGTGAAAGAGCCATCTTGTTTTTTCTGCCTAAAGCAATTCTTCTTTATTCACTCCAAAAATCTACCATGAGTGAGTAGAATTCGTGGAGCTGTTTCTCGAAGCAGAGCAGAGAGAGAGACATAGGAATGCGGAGAGAAGAAAGGAAGCATGGAGTAAGTCCACTCAGTTCATATAGTTAACCTTCCCTTCATCATCAACCTCCTCATTATATCTGCAATTTTCCATAGCCCAGTCATTCAAAATTAATTAACCCTTTTAACCATAAATCTTTTATTTCGGCCACCCCCTACATCACTTGTAACTTATATAATAGAATTTTATTTTCATTCAATCATGTTTTCCTTTTCAATTATACAGTCCACTTAAAAATCCAACCAGCCAACCTAAAGTGAATGTGCGCCTAGCTTTTAGTTGTAAGGATACAATAAGTTATACTTGTACACAAAGCACTTCTCTCCCTAGTTACGGGTGGTCAGTGCAACGTGAATTTCATAAAAAGGTTAATCACCTAAATACTCTTTAATCCGCAATAGTTATCGCAAAAGGGTTGGTGAATGCTAAGGATCCATGCCGATATTGAGAAACACTGTCTATAAACCACCGCCACAGTAAAAACTCAAACCCGCAATATCAGCCTTTGCGCAATCCTCCCTCCTTTTTTACGGCCTTTTTTTACTTATTTTTACCGCACTCGGGCCATCTTCCTTTTATAAAAATAATTTCCTTTCGAATTTCGTTTTTTTCTTGTAATCCATAGACCCCAGATTTTTAAATTTCTGAAGGTGTTCATAAACATTCCCTCATATATTTATATCACCGAAATTGTCGTCGTTTCTGCAGCTAACTATGTTTTCATGATTTCAATGGTATCAAAAATTAAATAGGCTTGAACATTGAGGGGCCAAATATTATACAATTAATGAGTTCTAAAGTCAAAGAGATACTAAACGAAATAATTAACATATAATTAATTCAAAGTCTCACTTTATCAGAACAAATTCATAAATAGTATATCATAGAGAGAGACAGTAGTGAGGCTAATTTGTTGTTGCCCCGGGCGGGTAACAATTTACATATCCCTTCATTAGTGGAGAGATTCATGATTTTTAAAGAAAATTAACGATTGGACGGAGTAGTACTATTTCAACGGTTGCAGAACATCTGTTGGGGATCACTTATGCAATCAGATAATTTAAATGTGAACAGCAACTTACAATTTATTCCGTCCCAGACTACTCTTAATTAAAACTAAGCACTGCCCTACATGCTCCACCTTAGAAGTTCTCGTCGTATCTTAGGCCCCTTGTCGTATCCTCATTACGATGTCCCCGGAGAATAATTAATTACTTCTTGTGTAATGTGTTAAATAATTAGAGTTCAGATGGTGTTTAATTTAAACTGCGGTAGTAGTGTTATTGCTAGGATCTATACTTCCTCCACTGCAAGTAGACTAAGGAGGAAAACAGCTGTTGACGTAAATAGCTTGATTTCAGGGTTCAGAAAAGTTCCTAATGTTAAAAAAAAATTTTTTTAAATTATCTTCCTATTAGTTGAAATAAATTTATTTTTGCTCATATCTGATATGTTGGAAAATGATCTACAAAATAAAATAAGTCTTCATTATTCCATTCATAAAATAACTCTTCATCCACCTTACACTTTTATGCGGGAATAAAAGAGCAACGTGGAGAAGAACCACACCCAGTAAAAAGCAAACTATGAAAGCTATACAAAGCAGAAACAAGTGGACAGTACAATCGGGAAAAAGTCTTTTTTTTATATACAGGAGTTTATCTAGAGGCAACTAACCTATTCTAACCATGGTGGGGGTCAAGTTTTTATTTCGTGGGACCACCACTGAAATAAAAGTCGAACCCCTAGGCCGGACTCGAACCAGCGCCTTTGCAGTTGTAAGGCAATTGCTCGACTCCCTCAGCTACAAATGGTCCGATCGGAAAGAAGTCATAGGTAGGATACGAGATCTCAGTCATTAATGGTATTGTATTTAGAAATATCCCGGATACTGCAAGAATCGATGTGTAGAGAACTATGAAGCCTGGGAATAATTTTTGAGCCAGAGAACATTCCAGTACCCACCAAATGTACAGTAGAAAGAAAACCAAAGATAAAGCACTCCTAGAAAAGTGAAAATCGTGAAATGATCTTGACTAAAACCTAGGAAAATATCAGAAACCTTCTTATGAAACCTTAAAATGCAAGAGTGACTTCCAAAATTTAAAAAAAAAAAATCAAGGCCAGAAACGGTAACATTATTTGGTGGTACGAATAAATGAAAAAATGGAAAGAATGTTTTAAGGAATAGTTGGAAGGAAAAGGTGCACCTGAGCATGAACCCTGCCATAGAAGATGATCCCTGGATTGAAATTGGTTACATCGATGAAGAACTGCAGGAAGGAACCACCAAGTTGAAATCCGGAAAATCAGCAGAACTGGAAAAAGTCATTCCAAAAATGATGAGGTACATGGGCAGAAAAGGTCACAGGCACATCTGCATCTGATCTGCATCTAGTGAAACTTGCCTAGAAACAGGAAATGAAATTAAAGGCTTGTGAGGTCACAGCTCTCAGATCCAATATATAAGAAGGGTGATGACATAAATTGCAACAACCATCGATTTTTATGACGAATCAGATAGACTGTTCAAAGCCAGAGTAGAGAGGAGAAATACGAATTCAGTAATCAAAGAACGATCTGATTTTTACGATAATGCAATTCACAAAAAATTCAGTCAAGAAGGATTTTCAAAGAGAGCTCTTGTGGCGGGGTTGATTTTAGGGCTCTGTACCAGAGGGAGTTCAGATGTCGTCTTAGGAGATTTGTAACTGCGACGACGCCGGTTAGAATCCTGTCTGGAGAGGGAAGGTCGACTTTTATATCGTATAGGTCCCACGGTATTGAAAACATGTCCCTTCCGCTATGGTTAAATTTTTCATTTTTAATGATAGATTTATTTATTGATAGATATTACAATCTGCCACACAGTTGTGGGCAATTGATAATAGTGATGAATGATCTCATATACTAAAATAAAATAAAATATAAATGAATAAAAAAAACTCTCTTAAATATATACAAACAAAAGAATAGACAAGATGAACATAATCAAACTATCTGTATGAAAAATAAATAAATAAAATAATATATACAATATTTACACAATCGACCTGAGGATTCCTGAGCCCACTCTATCCCCCACGTGTGAGGGGTAGGGCAGAGCTCAAGAGATCCCAGCGCATCCCTCTCGCCGCACCACTGGTAATGAGTCAGTGGAGGCTGAGCAAGTGCGCTAACGCCGCAAACACTGGTTAGATTAGACCAGTCACCTGTAAATAACTTCGGCCCCTTTTGTATGTCAGAATAAACCGGAAGAGGGTAAAAAAAAAGTGATATTGAAATTAATTAATCTATTTTTTCTTTTTTACCTCCAATGTAGATTTTTTTCATCTTAAAATTTTTTTTTCAACTGTAAATTTACTTTACAACCAGCAAATGAGATGTACTATTGAGGCATGACATGAGGGAGACAGCACCCATTGGTGCATCCACCTGACTTATTTAAATTATTTTATTACACTAGGAGGTCTCGTATACAACTCCTTTTCAGCCTATGCCGAGTTATGTAAGTAATGTAATTTAGATTCAGATTGAAAATTGTAACCATTTCAGAAATATACTAATGTGATATATCTGAAAATACACTTTCAAATGATAACTAATTCTATCTGAAGACAGTGAACTATCACTATTATGGGCGCGGTGTGGTTAGCATGACGCACACTTCTAATAAATAGTGACAAAATATTCGGTGTATCTTTGAATGAAAAAAAAAAAAAAAAAAGATCACAAAAATAAATCTACCCGTGAATAACCATGATTCATTCAGTAGAATGCCTTTTGAAGTGCCTCATAAACATCTGCTAGGGGCTACAATTCTATTCTATTTCGACTAAACATATAATTCACTAGTACAATCCCTACAACATTTTGAATTGAATACTAGATAAGTATAACAAGTATTTATGATATACCGTTAACTTGTTTCTTCCTATACAACAAAATTAGGGTTCCAACCATATGGTTCCAATTTAGCAATATTATTTTGATTTACAAACTACAGGAATAGAAACAGAAATTAAAAACTACCAGATATACATACATATACCTACCTATATGTATGTATTTAATTACTTATTTCGTCAGGAGGGTACGAAAAAAAATTTTGATTTTGTTTTTAACATTACGACTTTATTTAAATTCATGAAGATTTAATAATCCACTTTTTTAAAATTCGACCTTTCCATAAAATTTCACCTCTATACCGAGAAAAAATGAGTTTAATCCAAGTATTGCACAGGTTAAAGTTTGGGGAATATTACCCGAATTCATTATAATTTATTGGTATCACTAGTATGAATGGAGTGGACATTACATAATGGATTTAAAATAAACTAAGCATGGTTAAATATAATTTACAATTGAAATTTAAATACATAGATAAACCTCTTTCACCTCTTCTTGATATGAATTATAATACAATTGATGTATGTGATCAAGCCTAAGGGTTGTATAATGTGGGTTAGCTGTTCGTTAAATTTATTTTGAGTCTCGATTTAAATGGTATAACATATAATAATAGAAGATATTAAAGTTTTACTCGGTTGTGGTTGTTGATGAACTATTGAGGTTTCTATGGTGCATATCCTTGTTCTCTTCTCTCATCCTTATCCTGCCTCTGTCCCCTTGCCTGAGATGTTGAAGAAACTACTCAATCATAGTGAAACATTTACCAATAGATGGCAACACCTAGAGGTGCTTCCTCTACCACACAGATCTCCTCGGAAAACTTAGTTATTCGCATATAAGCTACTGAAATAATTTTAATTTTTTTTATGTAGCAAGAAACATAGCACGGCGTTCGGAAAAGGGCGTTGTAACAGACGGACCATTCACCGGTGGTTTGAAAAAATTTCAACTGATGATTTGGATAACCAACCCACAGGAATACCTTCACCAGCAACTGGCAACGATGAACTTAGGCTTACTGTGGAAAAAAAAAAATCCAACCAAACTGTA
Source organism: Halyomorpha halys (assembly GCF_000696795.3). Taxonomy (NCBI): domain Eukaryota; kingdom Metazoa; phylum Arthropoda; class Insecta; order Hemiptera; family Pentatomidae; genus Halyomorpha; species Halyomorpha halys. The sequence goes on along the minus strand of NW_027107850.1, from coordinate 915,112 downwards.
AAAGGACTTTTGGCAATGTGAAAAAGGTACATACAAAAAAGAACTTAATGAGCGGCAGCAGTTGGAGCGTTACGAGCTACATCTCGGAAGGATGATCACGGCTGATGAATAGTCGATTGTGACAATAGGCGTCGGTCAGGTCATTGGGTATATATCGAAGAAAGACCGAGACAAGCCAAAACTGTATTCGCATTCAAAATAATTATTGGTTCCTGCGTGATGGTCAATGGCAAGAATAATTCATTTCTTCACCTCGAGAAGAAACCATCACATTCACATCATACTGCAGTGATATTGATGTAATGCATCAAAAACTTGTCTAAAAAACAACTTGCATTGGTTATACTCTCATACGACAACGCAGACCTCATGTTTCACGGCAGACAGTGAAGAAACCAAACGAGCTGTGTTAAGGAGCCATTCCACACCCACGTCATTCACCAGACTTATCTCAGAGTTTCATCTGTTCAGGAATTTAGACAGCTTACTTGAAAGTAAAATTTTTGAAAAGAGGTCAAAAACTAATTTCTGAATTAATTTCTTGACAAACTCCATTTCGGACCAACACCGTTCAGAACGCTCCGAGTTCCTCACCCATAGGTTTTTCCGCATTCGACCTCTTGATATAACAATAGTGGAACAATGTAGTAATCAGATTCAAATAATTTTACGAAGAAGAAAACAGGCAACATTATATTCATAACTGTAAAACTGACGAAAGAAGTGGTCATGGGGACGGGTTTATTTGAATATTAACGCGGTAATTTATCCTACTTACGGCATATATTGCAAGATAATTCCTACGTTAATATAGCTTGGCGACAATGTTACGAAAATTGTCCATAACTCAAGGAGCATTAGTTGCTAAAGGCATGATGCTATGAGATGCCCGGTCGAGACTGAATGGTATCATGCGCCGGATGGTATTGGATTTCATTTAGGAACTAATATATTAGCCTCGGCTCGTTATAATATGAAATATAATGTGGTTTAAATTGGTCCCGGCTGGGGCGCATATATCAAAGTGTCACTTTCCCATTCAAGATGGCCGACCGGCTAGTCTAATTCTGGCTTTTATGCAAATCGGGAGGAAATGCCCCGAGACCAGTTCTTCGGAGCACGCTCTGGACCATCTGGTCCCCTCCGATGGAGTCGTCCTCGTGTTCACACTTGTCCGACACAGCTTCGTAATAAGGGCTACATGTGAGTCCCTCGCATAACTTACCTCCTTGGGGTATACCTTACTTTTGGAGCCCTTCCCCAGTTCTGATCTTAACCAATACTCAGCAAATGTTCTTATTCAGCAGTCTTCAGAAAACGATGAACAGACCAGCAGTGGGTTCAGTTGGTTTTTAAATACGTTACATTCAATAAACATTAATATTTTTCAAAAGGTTACTATGCTTTATTAATAATACTATTACGAGAAAAAATACAAGTGTTTAAAGAATGGGTCCTTGAAATAGCATGATTAATATAAATAAGAGAGCTTCAATTAAATGTTCTTAAATATGGGACAAGTTAAATAAGTCTTAAAACTCCAATAATAAGGGTAATCATGATCTTTAGTTTAACATGTTAAATAGAAAAATTCTTGTTAAATGGAGAAATAATCTCGTTTTTCCATGTTAAAACGATATAACATATAACATAGCTAAGAGTATATTAAATGGAGAATGACGTCACGCAACAAACCAGCTGGGCTCGTCACCATTTTGATTGTTGTCGTGTTAGGTTACTTGTTTGTAGTTTGTGTTAGTATTGTTTTGAATGTTTTTATAACTAATAAAGGAATGGATGGCAATAATAATAATAATGTAATGACAGTTGTCAATTAGCTCATCCTTATTCTCTTCCTCATCAACAAGGCACTCAGTGGCAAAACTTTCATACAACGTTCACTTCTTTAATAAATTACTTTAATCAAAACTTAGAAGTAAACAATAACAAGAAGTTTTGGAAAGAAAGGTTACTCAGAATATCCGCTAGGAGCTCTCATGCACATTTAACATTTAACATGGTAAAATATTTTACATTTAACACAACATCTTGAATACCACTAATATATAATTCACATTTAAAATTCCCAATCACTCTAAAATCCTAAATGCTCCTTACTTTGTCACAAATTAAGTCATCCATCATGACCTCAGTGTTCCATATGTACCCGATTTGGCCAAAACCAGGCAGTGGTTTCCAGCCTTGGTTCTCCTTCATTACCAGATAATCCTTCTAGGCGTTTGAAAAGAAGATTTTCTCCTCTATAAATATTATTGGATAAATATTAATGGGTAGATTCTCCACATGTCCAAATGTATAACTGACATCAAATTTACTTGCAGTATATTTATTTTTAATACAATTGTAAACATCAATAAATAAATTAAAAAAAAAAAAAAAAGAATAGATCAAATTAATTTTATAACATTTATGCACCATTACTCTTTTTATGTACTTTTATTAGCCCCGTCGAGGAAGTAAAATCACCACATAAGCTATAAAAAGTAAGCCATAAAATACAAATGTCAACCTCATAATTCGTAGTTGTTAATGTACATGCTGTTTCTATTCAGCCCAAGGACGAGTTGAATGTTATCTTTTATTGCGCTTTGTTGTCTTATTTTAAATATAAAATAATATAAACATTTCCTTAATGGTTTAAATGTTGAATACATTTTATGTTAAAACGAAATTTACTGTTGAGGAATATACGATTGATGTTTTAAAACAATCATACAAAATTTGAAGAATAAAGGGTGCACTGAAAAAACTAATACCAATAAAAATATTTCAACCGAGGTCTACTTAATCGACAATTCGAAGATTTAGCACAACTGATAAAACATTTTTACATATTTATTGCTATTTAAAACTGTATTTACATAAAAATACATCAAGTAAATTTGATGTTATATCAATATGGAGTGATACAGGGTAGCACTCTAATCATATTTCTAAACTAGGCGGTCTTGGGCCATCTTCTTTTTTTTTATATCTTCAAGCACCTCGGAGGATTGTCAGGAATAGAAGAAGAATGCAAGGTTAGACACTATGTGGTTTTGATGGTTAGGGAGTTTATAATGGAAGGATTGATATATGGTTCGGTCTAGATTGGTTACATGTGGAACATTAAGGTCTTTATAAATTATTTTATTTTTGTGACAAAGTAAGAAGCATTGAGATTTTTTTTTTATTTTGGATTGTAAGGATTGGATACGAGAGGAATTCGAAGGTGTAATAGAGCCCCAAAGCTGAACTCCGTATGTCTAGATAGGCCTTACAATTGTCATGTAGATCAATCTTTTGTAATGAATTGAAGCTTAGACCGTTTACCTGGTAAGTGTTGTAATAGTCGGAATCGATATGCAGTTTCTGTCTTTTCAGTCTTGTGTGAGGATTCTAGGTTAGTCGTTCTGATAAAACTTAAATTAAAGATTTTAAGAATTATTTTTAGCATAATCACCATTTTTAATGGTGGGAAAGAGTCTGTCTAACATGAGTGATATCCACACTAAGAAAACGACATATCTGATGTACTGTCTAATATTAGCACAGTAAGATTCCTTTCTCTCACGCAATAAGGTCATTAGAACTCAGACCACTTAAAACAGTATTGAAATGTGGAAAAAACTCAAATCACAGCTTGGATCAGTTTAATTCAATCAGAAATTTCGCAGGCCAGACTAGCTATAAAGACAGGTCAAATCGTAACATCATCAACATGCAATTAATAAAACAATTAAAACTTATAGGTTGACTTAATCATAATTTAAATGCTTAACCTTATTAACTAAATTTAGATTATTATACAAAAGAGGAATATAAAATAAAATAAAAAAAGTTTAGTTTGAACCCCACGTAATCCTGGCAGAACATAAGGTTCTCCGATATTTCCTTTCCGGTCAACGTCTCATCTTCCCCAGAAGTATGAAGATGACCTCTGCCACCACTCTCCTATCCAGGACGGGCTGATGAAACATTGTCACGCACTGCACTATATCCACACTTCTAGTGTTAATGACCGTCAATTGAAGTAGGACACTATAATTTAGCAAAGCACATATCTTATAAGGTGATACTTCGATACCAATAGTCAAGACACATGGCCTGTAAAGTATCACCACTTCATATTGAACAATCGTAACGTGTTCAAAAACCAAACAGTCACCTTAACAAAACCAAGACCACTCGTCTAAACATATCGCTAGTGTTTTTTTTTTTTCATCATGACAACCGTAACAAAGAGTGGCACAATGAATGTTTCATCATGAGAGACAAGTGAAGAATGGTTCAACAGACAGTGAAACGTCCAACCAGAAACTTGAATCTGCTGAAGAGAGATGTAGTACTAACGCGGATAGGCCATACTCGACTCACCCACGGTCATGAAAAAAGAAAATGCACCGATATGTCGCTGCTGCGGAAACGATCTCACCGTAAGACATATTCTCACTGAATGTATTGGTTAGGAATCACACCGATTCTCTTCAGATTCACAGGAGGTGTTGAGAGAAGATCCCAAAACAATAACAAAACTCATTCACTTTCTAAAAATCATTAATATTTATGATCACATATCGTCTAACTGTCCAGCATAGATAAGTGGATGCATAATTTGATATAGTAATTTACTAACTACATCAATTCTAATTGCAACTTTGTAAAATGTAAATTGCAATTGTAAATATGTAGTTGTAATTGTAATTGTTAATTTGTAACTTTGTGAATATGTCAATTGTAATCTACTAAGTTTGTAAATTCAGTGTAAAAGGCCCTAGTGGTCGATACACTTAAATAAATAAATTCAATCATCCAGCTTAGCACTACTCTCAGATACACAGTGCACACTTCAGACTGACATTACAGTTCTCCACAGAACACAGCAATACAAAACACTGCCATATAACCAACATGCAATAAGTATGGGGGAGAGGTCTTTATTTAAATAAATCTTTTTCAAAAATATGATTAATATTATTTAAGAAGGCTCTAATTAATGATCAGTCCCCCCTATTATACAATTATGCTCTTTTTACCTTTTTTCTTTTAATTTATACTTTTATATCAATGTTTATTTATTCTAGATTATGTCGAAAACTGAAATATAGGATCCAGTGTAGAATATATTCATTTATATATAATATTCAGATAGAATGTGACTTATGTTACAGTCGTCGACTTATGAAAACCAGAACTTATTACTTTTTGAACTTACTCTTCTGGTTGCTTGCACTCTTTTTAACTCAGTAAAGTTTGTGTTAGCACAGACCACGTGAGCCAATTGCAGCATCAGTCAAGAAACAAAAGTAACCCAAGTACAATAGGGAGCACAATTGCCACTACAGTAAAATGGATCCCAAATACCTGTGAAAAAGAAGTGCAGAATTATACATTAAACCGAAACATACCGGAATTATGGTTTCACATCAACATGTGGGATCTCCGCAAAAAAATATTATTTTATATCTTTTTTTAAAGTTAACCAGAAAAAACTAAGCAAGATGTTCCACGTGGCAGTCAAAAAAGGCTGTTCAAAATAGTACAAATAATAAACGTTTAATCCAACATTGAATGGCTGAGTAAACTAAGATGTAAATATTGAGTAGTAAAGTATGGTAGAACGCAGTTACGCAAAAAGAATTTGGAAATGGCAAATTAAAAAATTACGTATGAAGTAATAAATAATTGAATTGAAAATGTACCTCTGGAGTAATAATTAGTCAGAATTTAGTGAAAAAGTAAAAACAGACATGGTGATAAAAAGAATTTTTAAAAATGAAGTAAGATTTATGTTATTAATATTTATTCAAAAATATAACACCTATTTCAGACCTGTTTCAACCTATAAAGAATGGAACATAAAATGACTGGCAACAGAACAGGGCAGCATCAAAAGATAATCAAAAATCTTGGAAAGTACCATAAGTGCATGGTTATGAAATTAAGGCTGCAGTGCTTAAAGAGTTCGCCCATTATGTCTCAAGTGCACTTATTTATTGTGATGTAAAGAAAAAACTATGTTTGTTATATTATCTAAATGTTTATTCTTTAAATATTAACAGGTACTAAATGATTGTACACATTTCCGCTAAAGTATTTGTGTATAATAAACTGTTTTTTGTCACAATATATGCGTATTTATTTAATCATTCCTAAATGAATCTTGAAGGGTCCTATGTATTTTTACTTCCACTTACCTATGTATGGAATATACAGTAAGGGAAAGTATGGTAAATCATGTAAAATTTCAAATTTGAGTTTGCGGCGGGAATACATGTTTTGAGGTTCCCTAAGTCGAAATGACCAAGTCTCGCAAAATGGTCTGCGGACAGCTAATAATATCCATCAGGTTTTATCCTCATTAAAATGCTTTGAAAAGACTTAAATCCCGAAATTGCAAAATTGTTTTCTCTAAAGTACCTTTAACTTTGTTTGTTTGAAATGATGTACCATTTCAAATTTTTACTAGCAGTGAGAAACGGTCTGGACCTCATCCTCCAGACCATGTAGAAGAGAGGAGCTGGTTATAACGCGACTCGGAAATGGACACTGCCAATTGACCCGTGACCATCTCATGACAAGGAAAGATCCATCTCAGCGTCAACTCTGTAAGGTAATTATGCCTGTGTTCCACATCTTTGAGGAGTGTCCTCGATGCAGAGGATTCATGGAAAATTGTTGTGTTCCTCAACAGCACTCCAGGTTCTTGTACAACAGTGAGGGGGATATTAACAAGACCGTCGATTTCACTAAAGCCATAAAATTATTTACCCAGAGATATATCTGATTTGGATATTATAAAATATTATTAACTAGTTATAAACCTATTAGTATCTGCTATCTCAGAGACCAGATACGTTTCTTACGACTGGGAGCCCTTTATTACATGCATAGTTATATAAAATAAATTGCGAGAAATTTAAAACCATTGAATGTAATCACATAATTTATAATAATACAAAATTTAGTCCCTGAAGGAGCAAGTAAAGAATAGAGTCTCATGCGCCGCTGATGTGTCCGGTCCAAGAGTGCAACTGTCTTCTCCTTGGGTCTTGTTCTGCATTTCTATGAGGTTGTGGTGGTGGAAATTGGACCGTTCCAGTGGCTCTTCTCATGAACGCTGGTCAGCACGTTTGGTGGTCGAAGAACCAAGCTGACTAGATATATGACGCGCGCCAGTGACGTCATGTTGTAACATGTGTCTTGATTTTACATTAAGATGGGTACAAAAATGAGATTGAATTAATTTACAAAGTCGGATGTGTAAATCCGACAGTATCATAAATTATTATATTATAAAAAACATTTAATAGGATGACTATCCGTAGTTGTTTGCCCTAAAAATTTAAACAAATTTCTCATATAACTGTATATACATATAGTCCTACCAAAATAAAGAACATTTGTATCTTGTTTTACTAACGTGGTTTATAATAAATAGTTTTTATATTATTTCGAGAAACCGTTTTTGAACACCACCGGACCATCTGCCAACAATTAATATAGGATCTATTAATAATCTTGCAATAAACCAGAAAAATCTTCAAAAGATATTTGATAATTCCCGTAATGAGGATAAATTTATTAGTTGAATAATTCCAGGTTTATACAGCAGACGGTAATAATATAGAACGGTATTTTATCTGCTCTGGAATAGATAAATATTATACGTCCTTAGAGAGTTATCTATGATAACTAATAAATAATGTCTCGTAATCGCCCTAGTGAAAGGCTTTAACGATATATTATATTGGCTCATGAACAGATAAAGATCGTGTCGAAAAGAACGTTTGTGCCGTTTTTAGAAGCAGCGCAATCCAACTCATTAACAATAACAAAAATCAGGATAATTAAATACTTAAATGCCTATGTTCAATATCCTTATTTGGAATGAGGAAGACTCGGGCTATATACAGGAATAAGATAGCTCTTCCATGACAATATAGTAACCCATACCTTCAGGGGTATCATTAATGTCTCATTAAACACAAGGAAAAGTGGTTCAACACAATTATCGAATATTTTATTTTATTTTTTTTTATATATTTATATATTGCTATTTACAACTGTATATTATAGTACATTTAGTAATTCTGATCTCACTTAAATTAGAGTATGACAGGTGTATAGAGAAATTACCCATTGGCAGCACTCTAAGAATATTAATTTGAATACTATCAATACCATCACTTATCAATGAACATAATATATAAGAAATAGCTAGATATAGCACGACCGTTTCTTTCAGACCTCAATAATTGCAGGTTAAATAGGGAAATATACACGGATGACAACTTTTTTTTCTAAATAAATCAATTGGTATCCATGTTAAGTCTCAACGCCGTTTATTATATCATCAACGGTCTAACGTTTCGGCCATTTTTAAAAATAGTTTGTTTATATAAAGTTGATCTAAAATTAAAACTTTTAAAAATTAATTAAATTGTGACAAAATAGTATAATTTGACTTGTAATTAATGACCAGGGCATAATAGCCTGCAAATCGTTTTTAAATAATTGGATGTGAGGTGTAAATTTATATTTATGATTGTAATAAAATCCATAAAGACCTAAATGTTCCTTATCTAACCGATCTAGCCCGAACCCGATATTATTCCTTCCATAATAAACTCCCTAACCACCCAAACCCACTAGTTTCTAACCTTCCTTCCTCTTCCATCCCTGGCAATCCTCCGATGCGCCTGAAAAGAAGATGGCCTCGTGACCTTATATTGTAAACTGTTTTTAGAGTTCTACTACTGGGTAGTTTCTCTACATCCTGTATCAAATCATTATGTCATTATGATCAAATTTACTTGTATTTTTTATACAGTTGTAAATATCAATAAATAAATTTAAAAAAATATATTTATGATTGTCCTTGATGATGGCCGGATTGGCCGGTCTGTTGATGATATAATAAAGAGTGTTGGGACTTAAAATTGATACCAATTGATTTATTTTATAAATATACCAGTCTCAATAAATTGAAAATATTATATATAAATTACGGCTTTTTTCCTGCGGTTGTATAAGAAGACTAAGGACCTCTTTGTCTTTTTATACAATTAAGTTTTCTTGGATAAATTCTACATTAATTATAATGTAAATAAAATTAGCTCTTCATTCATTGACTTATTTTGTTGTTCAGGGACTTTGAATCAGGCCTTAGAAAAAGGTGACGTGAGTTTTGACTTGTTGAAGGAACTCCACTTCATGTGCAATAACTATAATTAGGGAAAATTATTGGATTACTTCATTTACACTACATAACGTTCATAAAAAAAAAAATAAAGACCTAAACCACAAGCATCGATTAAACGTTTAATTATAGTTAGGATTAAGTAAACCAAATGAAGCCAATTAACAATTAAAGTATAAGCAAGTAGGAGTAGCGCAAACATGTAATTAACTACCGGTTCCTGGGCAACTTCTGTTAGGGCATGCGGCCATAAGATTCCCCTATCCAAGCACGTAGTAGCTTAAAGTTTAATTAACCATTGAAATTTTTAAAGTGAATTAATCGATGTTTAATTAAACTTGGCGGAAGACGAGGCTTGCCGAACTGACCCGACGTGTGAGGTCCTCCGGGTTGCTAGTGCCCATCTTGGAACATCTTTACTAATTAAAGACTGAAGGCTTCCTCATCGAATCGATTAACAACATTAAATTTCAATAATAATTCTAATTGAAAGTCCTCATTGAATGTAATTATTTTTTATTATTTTTTTTTTCGGTTGGCTCTATAGACCTTGCAGATCTTTGGCCGCCCGAACTATCCTTCTCCAGGTCTGCCTATCTTGGACTACTAATTTCCAGTTTTCTGCATGCAGCTCTTTCGCATCTTTATTGGTTCAGTCTATCCATCTCATTTTTGGCATCTCACGTGATTTCTTGCCTACTATACTGGCATTTATTGTTGTGTAGAGACGTTCTGATGAATTGCTTCGAGCCACATATCCCGCCCATCTTAACCTCCTTAGTTTCATATCAAGTGATGTTGATTGACCATTCTCTGCATGCAGTTCACTGTTGTTCTCCTCCATGTGTTATAAGGCTCTGATTCCAGATCGCTCCTGTGTACAATTACAGGTCTTTCCGTTCATATCTATCGATTCTGCTTTCTAGGATGCCGGATAGAACCCTTGTCTATTATTTATATTTATTATTATATTATTTATAAATATTATCTCATCGTGAAAACAACGCATTAGAACAAAATATTTCAGTCAGGAAACGGAGTAAATAGAAAGTTCTCTCGCTGATTGATAGAAAATAAATGCTCCGTTATTTCCGATTTTCCAGATTCGAAACTACTGTCTCTCCTTTTCATTCAGTTAGTTCTCAAATTCTTTCATAGATAATATTTATACATTTTTTATTACTTTTCATAATAAAATCTGGTTAAATGTTTCAAATAAATATAACTAAAGGTAAATTAGAGAAAGATTTTTTGAAAATACGCCATTTTTCGAGCAAGCTAGATGATTTGATTGTTCATTGATTAGTAGAGCTTAATCAAAATCTTTAGCTAGCGGACTGTACTACTAAGATTCATTTTCGTGGGATTTTTTTAATTATTTGTAAAATAAATTCACAAACTGTTGATTTCTAGATGGTTTATGAACTACTATGTTTCGCATTAGAGGAACAGTGTTCTCGTATTATTGTTCATATTTTGGAAAATTCACCCACCTTTAAATAATGTGCTATGAAGCTTTTTGTGAGTTCTAAGGATATGGAGCTCTGAATAAAAGCTGGGCAAAAATGTTAGGTTTTCTTGATATACTTCGGGGGGGGGGGGGAGAGGCGTGCAACATAAATACTTCATTTCATTTTATACAAAAATGCACATTTTTTTTTTCAATTGAAAAAACTCAAAAATTAATTTTTTGTATTATCGAAATAACCGTTTTTTTTAAATATTTTAATTATAACTAAATACAGTTGAGAGTAAAAATGAATGGTTCTGCCCACCATAGCTAGGAGGAATAATCACTATTTTTATTCTTTTTATTATTCCCTCAAACTATGAATTTTTAGTTGTTGTTGATTATATGAATTTTTAATTGTTGGCAGAATTATTAATTTTGGCTCTTACCTGTTTATAGTTCTAATTAAATTAAAACAAAATTGAAATCATATAACTTTTTTTCTCTCTTATATATTTATATTATAAGTGCCCAATATATTGTGTAACCTTATAATTATTCTATAGGACCTAGTCCCAGAATAGTAGACTATTTTTCATTTCATTTTTCATTACTGGGCTCTTGTACTACCTATTGCTACACTTTTTTGCAATTTTGTTTCGTGGTTTTTTGGTTAGCTGGTTTCTGACCAGGGGTTTGCCAATAGATCAGTGGTACTCAACCATTTTTTCATAGGCACCACAAAAACGTTGGTCATGGTGTCAAAATTAGGTTATGATTTCGGTTTTCGCGAATGTTATAAATTGAATTAAACAACTATGGACGGATTCTTCGCGTATATTTAAACATTCCTGGTCATAAGCAGTTTTTTATTTCAAATTAGGTGTTGATAAAAAACCTAATTCAAAATTAATAAACTTAAAATTACTCTAATGAAAAACGTTTGGATATGGTTCATTTATTGACCTGGTTTAGTATCAACTCCTGGTAAAATAATTTAAAATACATAAATTTAAATATTATAGTTTGTTAATGGTTAAAATTTTAACTACTCAAATTTACTATCTAATATTTTTTCTCGATACATAAGTAATAGTAGAAAATCAGTCTCCCTCCCTCGATACGGAACTAAAAACATCGTATTGGACCACTAATCCAAACACTTGATTTGCCGCATTTTCGAAAATACTAAAATGACTGCTGTAAATTAAAAAATAAAATGAATAAATTGCCGTATATTACGGGATATTACCGTATCAATGATAGCACTGCATTATTTTTCTATTGGACTTAAACTAAAGTAACACCAGGGACCATGTTTCATAATAAAGTACAAACTAATACTATTAGTCTTGTAGATTTAAGTTAATACAATTACACTGACTTGTACAATAGTAATTTGTACTTTAGTACTTTTTAACTTCTGTAATATCACTAATAGTCCTCCCTATTATGAAAAAAATAAGTATTAGTATTATTACACTAGTTTCTACACTTGTACTATGAACTAATAATATAGCTTTCATTATGAAATAGGACCCAACGGGCCAACCAGAACATCCTGGGAGGCCACAGGTTGAGTATAGCCGTCATGGAGTGGTAGCTTCTTGCTCTTGATTTGAAGACCACTATGTAATAACGCTGAACTAACAGTACTATTGGTACCTCCTCTATATTCACGCAATATGTCGAAAGTTAAAATAGTAAGTAATAGTTAAGTAAAGGCTAAGATAACACTTGGTAGACAGATGTACTATCAAAAAGGCGCCAATGGCCTTACCGAAACACCTCGTGCCCTGAACGCAGCCTTGTCGAGTCGCACGATCTACGCTATATTGATGCCACCCCCGAAGCGAGAAGGATAAACGCACATCACGAATGACTAAATATAGAATTTGACAAATATATCAAATAGCCTAGTGAACAGTTTTGAGGGACTGTAATGAGCGGGTTTTAGCCGAGATAACAAATCTTCCGCCATTTGCCACTTCTCTTTTTTCGAATCGTGTCATAGTTAAAAGGATATTAAAGGTACTCCTGTTCCTTTTGTGGCCTTCCAGATGGTTCTATCGCCGTCGCCCGTGTGGTCTCTTCTTTTATAGCGGTGATTGTACCATAGGCAACCTTACATGGGTATCGCGGAAGTAGCCGATTCAGTGATTCAGTGTTTATCGATATCTTACTTAATGGTCATCTATGTCCATGCAGGAGAAATATATCAGGCTAACAACCGACTAATCGTCACGCACGAATGTATACTTTAATTGTGATTAAGAAAATTTATATTTCAGATTTTACAACGTCTTGTCAAATATTAAAATGAGAAATGACCGAAAATAATAATAATAATAACAGTACATTCTACTGTTTGAGAATATTGTTCGTAACTCTTATAACTTCACAAGATGAATCAAAATACATTAATTAAAAATAATAGAAAAATAAACGGAGTCTGCTATATCCCAGGGACGTACAGAGGGTGTTAGCTTGGTTAGTAAACTAAAAAACAAAATATAAGCTTAAAATAAGAAAAAATAAAACAAAAATGTAAAAAAAAAGTATCAAATATATGAATAAAATAAAATAAAAAATTTGAAATATATCAAACTATAAATAAATCTTTCGTTATAAATTAAGATACATAGAAAGTATAAAGGCAAAAAGAAAAATAGACATATATACAGACAGAATACTGATAATTAATATTTTTAAAAATTAATATGGCAAGGAAAATGATAGTAATATTCTAGGATGATCTCTTTAGAATTATATTACAGGCGTCAAAGTTAGGCTTTAGAACCTTAGAGTAAAATACAAAATAAAAATGAAATTATAGACCATCATAAAATATAATGAATTTGAGAAGATAAAAATGAACAACAATAATTTACAGAAAAACCATATGTAATATCATAAAACATAAGTTTAATAACTTCTGATAATAAATTAGAAAACTTATAAAAAACCAAATACAATCAAACTAAAAATAATAAATGAAAAGGTACAATTTCTGATAATATACATATTTACAACTATAAACAAAAATCTGAAACATAAAATAGATAAAAATATAAACCAAAGGTATATTTTTTATTATTATCAAAAAGGTAATAATAAAAAATCATAACCTTAAGGAATAATCCAATAAAAGTAATAAAAGGAAAACAAAAGGAATAGTGTTGGTATTACTAAACAACTAAATTTAAAAAAAAAGTTTGACAATTAACGAAATATTGAACTAATGGTTGCTTTCAAATTTATCGAGAAAAAAATCTAAAAATGAGTCAATGAGGTTAAATAGCTGTCTTACTTAAAGGAGATTCATAAAAAAATATGGAGACATTTATTTTATTTTAGTCCTTTTGAAATGACGTGCTAGCTCTAAAAGATTATATTTATTTTTAGTTGTTGATGTGAGCTGTGCAATCTTTCATCAGAATTTTATTTCATCGAGCATTGATAGCTTGATTATTGATAAATGATTATGTTGATGCCTGATTTGGCAAAATATATTTTTTTAAATTATCTACAGCAGCACTGACATACTGAAGTGTAAGAACTGGCTGATAGTAAAATAAATAAAATATTTTTATTATCTTATAGGAGACTGGTTGTTTTATTATTAAAAGGAAAATATATCCAAACATTCTCAACACTTCTTTATGAAATCATATACATATCTAACCGTTTTGGCTTATTGTGTTTATTTGTTATAGGTTTTTCTTTTTTTTTTTTTATTTTCGGCCAAGACATCCATTGGAGTCCTATACTGCCTAACCATGGTTGAGGGTCAAAGTTTTTCATTTTGTGGGACCGCCACTCAATGAAAAAAGTCAACGTCCCAGGCCGGATTCGAACCGGCACCGCCAATAGACATCAAAAGACTGTGTCTTAACCACTATGGGCGGCCCTGTTATAGGTTTATTTCAGGTTTCAGGCGCTTTTTAAATACTACTCTATTTAACTAGCATAAAGTCTTGTCTTCCTATTTTAAGTTAATATTTCAAAAGTGGTATAGGACCATCGCTCCATAGAGGTTTATATTATATATATTATTGTATTTTGTATTTAAATGAAAAATAAAGAGGTTTTGAAAATAAAAAAGAGGTTTTAGTGGTGTACATCACAGCCAAGTGGCAAAGGAAGGGCACTAAATATGTATGCATATATCTAGATATATATATTGTATCTTTTTTATAAATTAAATCAAGAGGTAAGAAAAAAAAGAAGTTTTATTGGGACAAGTTTGCCGGGCAGGATTGCCTTTTTATAATTTTTGTGTGAAAGATCTCTCATATTTTGAGATTGTAACATGTCGTGCTTTGGCCAACATACTGCTATCAGTGTCTGTTTGAAAGGTAGGATAAGTAAGGCAACCACGGAGGGCGGGAGTGGATGGTTTCAAGCCGTTTCATAGTAGCTTGCAAAGATTTATAAATAAATGTGAGAATACGAAGCTAATATTAAGATATGCAAATTATAATTAATAATGTTTTTTTGCTGAAAACTTTTATTTTAATAGATTGTCCTTGATGATGATTAGATAGGCCAAACATTTGGATATATTATATTATTTAACAAAGAAATATTGTGATTATTTGGATGTATTTTGTTATTATTAAGAAAACATTTTTATTATGTTATATTCTGCCCGGGAATGTTCGCTAAAATCGATAAGAACCAGCCATCTCTAGAAAAATTTTAATTGTTTTATCTCAAGTATGGGATCTTGAAGATTCTGTTTTGTAAACGTGAAGGATTAGATAAAGTTGGATCATGGTAACCGTAAACACCACCACGGACTATCTGTCCATCTAGAATGTTTATCCTTTTAGAATTTTATATCCTCAAATGACCTCAGGAATTCTTCAGCTGAGAAGAAATATGATCGGGAGAGAGCCAAGTTATTTCAAGCAGGTGTTCGGAATGAAATCCAACATCCTTCTCTGACATATTTTCCTAAATTGTGACTCTAATGATTTTAATATTCAAAGATAAAATTTAGGACTTTTTATTTTATTTTTTCTAAATAGAATTATAAATGTATATTTCATCCGAGCCACATATATGTGTTTAAATTGAAGGACCACGGGACCTCACGTGACAATATTAAGTAGACTATTGTAAGAGATAATTTACAAGTATGAATAAATAAATGAAATTAAAAAATATATATATTTTTAAAAACGCAATAAGCACATAATAAATTTCACTTAACAACTGACTTTGAGTAGAAATTAATTATTTTACTAATAGGAAAGTGAAAGTCAAAACTGACAATTGTCATGACAACTATGAAAATACGGAAACATTAGATATTATTTTTTTCTATCAAGAGAACATAATACACCTATGTTATTACACTTTGTTCCGGAAAGTTGTTTTTAAACAGAGAAAATATTTCTCCTTTAGTTAATAATCAAATTCTTTCAAAATTAGTTCATCGTATTCTATTATTTCAAAGGAATAAAATCAAAGAAAGGGAAAACTTCCTTGCCTGGAACACGTTTTCTTTAAATTTAATAAAGTGGATTAGTTTTCGTTAATCTTCTTAAAGCATAATAGCAATAAAAGAACACGAATAAATTTAATTAATGAATTTACAATTTGTTAGAAATTATTTATTGAAATTGGTTATTTCAACAAAAAAAAATTTTTTGTTTGACATGAAAACTATTATGCCAACGAAGATAGACGCTTTAGTCTAAAATAGCTTATAGTACATTCAACTAGCTTCGAATTGAGTCCTAATAGACATATGTACATAAAATGATTCCTGAGAAATAGTTTTCATATAATAAATTCACAAACTACCGATTTGATGATTATATAATAACTGTATTCGGAAATACCAAACGTAAACAGCTCTATTAGGGTTCATATTTTAGAAAATTTCCTCTACTTTAAATGATGTTCTATTAGGTTTCATAGTATCGTAGGTAATTTTAAAGATGTAGAGCTCTAAATGAAAAAGTATATTTTTTTTTAACGTTTTGAAACACCAGCTGGTAACTATACATAATTTTCATTAAAATAATAATACTTATAGTATTCTTTATTTATTCTGGGATTGATCCCCCATGAATAATATTACAGGCTTCAAAACCTTAGAGTAAAATACAAAATAAAAATGAAATCTAAAACATCATAAAATATAATGAAAATAATAAATTTGAAAGGCTAAAAACGAACAATAATTAACATAATATATAAAATAAAACCATATATCATGTCATAAAATATAAGGTGACTAACTTCTGATAATATTTTTTTAAAAAAATGATTAAATTTAAATACAATTAAACTAAAAATAATAAATGAAAAGGCACAACTTCAGCTAATATGCATATTTACAAGTATAAACGAAAATCTGACACATAAAATACATAATCTTAAGGAATAATCGTATAAATGAAATAAAAGGAAAACGAAAGGAGTAGTGTTTATTATATGAGTCTATATATGTTTATACATGTTTATAAACTTTATGTAAATATTTAAACATCCAATAATACTTATGTTAAATATTATCTCTCTTGGATAATGAAACTGATTTTTTTTTCACCTGCCCTTGTAGTAATATTTATATTGAACTGAAAGTAAAATTCTACAATGAGTGACTTTTCTTGCACTCATTGATGATTTAACATATTGGCCGATCCAGTATGCGGTATAAAAATAAAATAAACCAAGTAGGCTAAGATACATTTAAAATACATACTGGTAGCTGGTAGGAATATCATCAGATATTTTAAAATAAAACGGATACATAATTTATCCGGTAACAACTGCCGCTAGTTAGGAATGCAAATCAAAATCGTTTTCCACGATAAGTAATGTTGGACTAATTGAAAAGGCTGTAGCCAGCTGGAGGATCCGGGATAAATTACCGCTGTTAATTCTGATAAAGAGTTGATTTTAATTAGCAGCTTCAGTGTAACTTTGACCACTGTCAATGCCTGATTTATATACTTGTCAATTAAAAAATCCTTTTTCTACGAAATGTTCAGTTTAAACTGTAATTCTGATTAGTTGGGCCTATTTAATTGGCCTAACTTTCCATAAGACTTATACTTATACAACGATAGGAAAATGCGGGGGAGAGAAAATCAACAATATGTAAATCATTTAGTACAAGAGCCGGGAAGAAAAAAAGGCAGTTATTTCACCCTAGTGAAAACTATGTATAATTACTAGTCAAAATTGATGAGTCTGCCAAGTATTGGTAGAGGGAATAAAAAATGGAGGCTGTTTCAAAACATTAAAAAAAAATTTTCATTCGAAACTCTATATCTTTGAAACTACCAACAACACTAGAAAACCTAAACATTATTTAAAATAGAGTAAATTTGCTGAAATATTAGACCTAATGGGGTTATTTACTATCAACATTTCTCGAGATATATCTTTTAAAACGCAACATTAAATAAAAATGGTCTGAAAGTGAATTTATTTTAAAATATTTACGATATTTAAAAAATCATTATAAGTCCAAATGTCTATTAACACACAAATTAAAGATAGTTTAATATATTATTATGTAGTTCCTGACGTATATCTTAGTAGGAATATTAGTTTTTCATGATATTTGCTAAAATAAATTAATTTATAGTTGTTTGGACAATAAGTTTGATTTATGACAAAATATATCTCGGGAACCATTCGATGTACAGATTTCTGCCTGAATGAAAATTAAAGCTAGTTAAATTTACTGTAAAATAGTTTATAACGTTTATCTTTGTAGGAGTAGTAGTTTTTATGATATTTGACAAAATAAACTCACAAAATATTATTTTATAGTTGTTTATAAAAAATATTTGTTTTTTAAAAAAATATATCTCTGGAACAATAAGACGTACATATGCCTGATAGCAATCAAAATTAAAGTAACTTAACTTACTACAAAGTAGTTTATGACACGTACCTTGGTAGGGTTAATAGTTTGTATAAAAATTACTTCATTTTTGTTTTGACTGCCGTCAAAATAGCCCTGACAAAGCCCTGCAACGTGGGGCGAAACGTTGGCTCAATAAAATAGTATATTCTACTATTTGAGTTTTTTTTTTACCGCACCCGGACCATCTTCCTTTCATCTTTACACACGGTCAATCAATATCTTCCAGTATAAATCTTTTTATTTTAGAAAATATTAAGAAAACTCCTATGAAGATAAAAGTCATAAACTACTTTCAAGTTCATTAAACTAGCTTTAATTTGAGAGCTAATAGACATTTGTACGTCAAATGGTTTTCAAGATATATATTTCTCAAAATAAATTCATTTAAAGATTATTTGCATTAAAGTGCATTTTTTTTTCCGAATAATATTAAACGTAAAAAGCTTTATTAGGGCCATATTTCAGAATGTTTACTCTACTTTACATTTAAAGTAGAACATCATCATTTTCTGTTAGGTGCTCTAGTGTTGTAGGTAGTTTTAAAGATATAGAGTTCCGAGTAAATGAAAAATTAAAATTTGTTTATTGTTGATGTACAGTGAAACAGAAAATTAAATAAAAATAATAAAATGTTTTAGACAATAATGAAAAAGAAAATAACAATAAATAAAAAAAGAAATATAAAATACAGTACACACTAAAATATGAAAAAAGGTGATAAGATAGGAAGCACACCTTCCCGGCTACAGGTCATTTCGGAAGTGAACGGTGGACAGGAAGTTTAATAACAGTAGTAGGGGTTGATGGTTACAAAAACGTTACATTTGAAAATAACTTTAAAGTAAAAAGTATTAGAATATTTTTAAAAAAATATTAAAAATAGGAAAATACTAAATGATAATATA
>NW_027107850.1:871772-895608 GCF_000696795.3 Halyomorpha halys | reverse complement strand
GTGGTTATGATTGTTTCATATAGATTTTGCATACTTTAATATAGGAGTCCTTACTGGCTGCGCAGAATTGGCAACATGTAAAAGTTTAAAAAAATGGATAAAACATAACATGATGAAGAAAAGACAATATACATAATAAATTGAGGTACAAAGGAGTGTAAATTATATTAAAAATTTCTTTTGAATATACAATGTTTTTGCTAATTACTTATATACAAAAAGTGGCAACAGCTCAAAATTTCATTCATCGGCAATTATATTTTTTTCTTATGCATTAGAAGAAGTCAAATTTATTCACATATAATTACCATAAAAAACATATATATTTTCGGAGCAACGCGCCAAAAAAGCTGATTTTGTTAATTTTGTTTTAGTTTGTTTGTTAACCGTAGAACTTGGAATTTAACTTTTAACAAAGAGCCAATTACAATCGGATGAACGGTATGGCAATGCATAAAATACCAAAAAATAAATATTTATTTTTATATAATAGATTATCAGATCGGCCTGGCGAACCTAACATGTTATATAACAATTTAATGTACTTTTAATAATTGATAATAAGGGGAGGTTATAGTCTCATACAAACGACACGTACTATTTAGAAGGTCATAATTATTTAACAATTAAGATAAATTATTAAAAAAATAAATAAAAATAACAGTAGCTATGTAACTGAAAAATTAAAACAAAAAAACAAACTAATCTATAAAGAATTGGTAAAATAAATAACTGAGTTATACAATGAATACATAATTTAAAAAAAAATAATAATAAAAAATAGATAAATTGATGGTGTATGTGGAAAGGAATTAAACAAGGTTCTTATTGCTAAATGTTTCCTTGGTTTTGTTAGTATGTAAATTAAATGTGGTTCCTTACTGAAAAATGCATTTGTAGTAGAGGGAGTTGAGGCGTAACTGTAGTAACCTCTAGTCAGCAGAAACGCCAGTACAAATCCGGCCTGGAAGGATTAACATTTATTTCGTGGTGACCCCACGGAATGAAAACATGATTCTCCCACTCTGGTTAGATTAGGTTTGATATCTGTAGTCTTCTTAAGTCAGAAATGTTCAGGAAGTGGGTTACAATAAAAAAATCTATTTTAGGAAAGTATGTGGATTATGATACCATAAGTATTCAAAAATCTAGTTAACATATCTTTCTTAATGGTGTCATAGATATTATTCGACTCTTGATATAACATTTCGGCAAGTTCGAAGATCGTTCTACCAACTACATAGAACATGTTCATCGCTACATTTACCATAACATAACACGGTGAGTGTCTAATGGATATGGCCAAGATAACCTTACGAAACTACCCAGACAATTGGGACAAGAGAGGCAGGTGCCAGTACAGGTACTATATTTACCCCGCAGTGGGGGCTGCGTGGAGGCGGAGCGGACCACACTCAGTGCCGCCCCAACGTTCGTCTCTCGCGTCTGTGATTGTGTCTTGTTCTTTCAGCGGAGGACTTGTCTTTGGATACCTTCAGGAGGTTAGTGCCGAAAATGACATACTCTATATGGAATTGCATTTCTTCTGTTCCAAACTTAGCCTAGATAAGATCCTTCCACTCCTGAATTAATATCATCCAGTAATTCATTCATTCATAATTTTCAACCCCTCCAGGAGTAAATATGTTCTAGTAATGTATTTCGTACACGGCTTTCTCTATAACAGAATCTAAGACGAAGCCGGAGCCGATCGGAAAGTTGACTGTCTTGTTGAAGCCATGACGAGGGATGATTCATGACTCGCTGAGTCGTTGACCTCGCAACCGCTGTCTTCAATTTACCTCCTCAGGTTATTTCTATGCTCCAATCTTCAAAATTTAAGTAAATTGTTTCCAAAACATTTATTAGATGACAGTGATCTAACATAGCAGTAATAGGTAATGGGAAACACTATTTATATGTACCTTATCAAGAAGAAATTAAGAAATACTGTATAATCGATTTTTCAAGCGGTTCGAATCAACATAAATGGAAAAATAAAGTTTAAACAAAGTCATTTGTACATATATAGGCCGGTTATTCCTCTTATTTTAATGCTGTATTATTTCTCATTTGAAAAAAAAAAAAAGTAAAAGATATAACTATATAACATAACAATGTTATTTTTCTAATTTAGTAAAATACAATTTAAAAAAAAAAATGTTTCCCAATGCTTTTTCACCGGAATAAATTTTAAAATACTAATTCTTGGTGTTTGGAATGAACAGATGAATCTTATTATTAAAAATTACTTTTCAATATAATAATAAAGAATTAACTGGAAAAAATTTGAATTTTTATTTAGTATTAGAAAAAATGTATATATTTAAAAAATAATCAAAATCGGTCAGAATTTTTTTTTTCATTATTTAGTTAATTACGGGCTATCCATTTCTTTTCTGTAACCACAGAATAATTATTAGAGAACATTGATTATCAACATACATCAATAAAGATATTGATTACACTTTTATTGTACAGTGCCTTGTATTTTTTAAATCAGATAACTGTTAAATAACAGATTTCTTTAAAAAAAATTTTTATGTTATTATTTCTGTATTATTTTACTAATTTTATTTATTCATTGACTCCCTTTATCAAAATTTTGTCTCATAATATAATTAAAACAGTATCAAGTACCAAAAAGTAAACGGGAAAAAACATTACATTAGATTTTTTAGTGATTTTAGGTTTTAGAGATTTTAGAATTCGATTATCGCTAATTAAGAAAAAAATTATACAAAAATAAGCTGAATTATCCTACTTATTTTACTATTATATAATTCCAAATTTGAAAAAAAAATCACAATAGCTACTAGAAATAACAACTAATATAATAAAATAAAATTTTAATTTAATTTTTTATCCAGTTTTAAAACTGAAAAGATGTGTAATGATTTTTCATAATTAAATTTTTAGTATACATTTGTTGTTGTTTTTTAATTACAAAGTAAAAATCGGAAAAAAATCGGCTTGATTGTTTGAAGTGTCTAATTTGCTTTTTTTTCTTCTTTTTTTGTAATATAATTGAAACTTGTATCTAAACATTAATTGATTGAAGAAGATGATCGTGGGGTGCGGTCAGCAAAGAAACAACATAAATAAACAAAAAAATATTTATTTATGCCCATAAATATATATATAAAAATGTTTATTTATGTTCATTCTTTGCTGACCGTAACCCCCGATCATCTCCAATCAGTAATCTACGGTCAACTATCTACACCTCATTATGTACATCTTTTTTTACTTTAAAAAAATTAAATTAGTTATATTAAATATTTTAAATAAACACTTCATAAATGACTAGCGTGTGACAACACGTAGATAGGAAAGTACATTTAACAATAAATGAAAGTGTGGGTTGTACTAATAATATGAATTAAAATCAAAGTTCACAAATAATTTGAAATAAATGAAATTACATACAAATAATCTTCAGGCAGGAATGATATATAAGATGAAGGAATGATGTATAACATTCGAAACTGCACTAACTCACTTATCCAAACTTTAGCCCGACTGGACGGGTGGTATATTGACGGAAACATACAGCCTCAGTCTAGACTAAAGACATCTGATTGACTGACTACTGATTTAAGAAGACTGTTGAACGCCGTCACCCAGAAGATTGATTTCCGATTTTATAAATTTTCAAAACACCGCACATCCCTCTTCTCAATGCAGTAAAAGAGACTCCTTCAAAACCACTTCCTTGTTTCGCCCCAGTATCAGCATCTTATCCCATGTAGCTTAGAAAAAATATTACGACAACAAGAATATATGTGAAATATAATAAAATTTTAAATTGTCAAGTAGCATCAATTAAACATGGCTTAATTTATAGGATAGTTATATAGTTTTGACTTCAAAAATTCTTCAGAGATATTTCTAGATTCAAATTTAATTTTTATGAGAAGAAAATGTTTGGAGGTTTGGTCAAAGGAGAAAATATATAAGTAAACTTATTTATTTTGCCAATGTTTTAGCCAGAATTTCAGACTTTCGTAAGAGCTAAGAACAAGATAACAACCATAACGAATAAAAATAAGTGCAGGATTTCGAGACATATATAGAAGATAAATTAAGATCAAGAAAATTTATAGTGTCATATTGCAAGAATATTAAAACTGAATGGCAATATAGTAGTATTAAAATTAAGAATGAAATAAGGGAAAATAAAGATAAAGATATGAAAGTTAACTAAGTAAGTCGTACATATAATTACTTAGTTTATTTTTTTTTTCTTCTTTCATTCCTAATTTTAATATTATTATATTCCCATTCAGTTTCAATATTCGTGTAATATGACACCATTAATTTACTCGAATACTACTTATGTACCTATATTATCTGTTATCTTTTTATGTGTCAAGTTATTTTATATTTCCTTTTATTCATTGGTTGTTATCTTGTTTTTTTTTTTTGTTCTTAGCCCTGACGAACGCCTGAAATTCTGGCCGATACGACGGCACTAATACATAAGTTTTACTTATTTCTGTCTGCTGAATGCACATCCAACCATTATTTCTTCAACTATTAACTGATAATTATTAATTTTTATCTGAGTGTTAGTCTATTTACTTATACTTATACTTATTATAGACTTATGGAGGATCAAATATTAATCGACCGAGTGTAGTCTGTGTAAAAATATATATACATTTTTACAAAAACTACATAGTTTAATTAGCCATTAATTATTGCATTTATTATAACATAAGTATAGTTTAAGCATGACACCATTTATAACCGTTTCAATTTGAATTCATAGTACCTGCTAGAATGGCTAAATACAAAACCTAAATTAAAAATAAGTGAAAAATTCATTCCATAAATAGATAGGACTAATAATAGCGAATACTGATCAAATGAATCACTGACCGTGTTGGGTTATTTTGGCAACCGTTCCTCAAAATACTACGGTAAAGAATCTTCAGAATTTCTTTTTTTGTTAGTGCTAGAGAGGACAGAAAATACACTTGGTTCTGATACATCCTCTATTTTCTTCTAATCATTTCTTTTTAACTCGTAGAGTGATGGAATCTCTTAAAAAATTAGCTTACAAAATACGTTATAAATATGTATATCATCGTTTAAGCTGATATACTTCGTAATTAAAAAAAAGCAATCACACTTTTGGTCTTAAAAATTAATAAAAAAGTCAAAGCAATGTTCTGAGTTCTAAATAAACCTGAAATATATATACAAAATTTTCCAAATCACATAAGGTACAAAATATATTTGTCCATTTTACATAACATTTGTGATATATTATTTTATTTTATAATACCCTAATTTAATTATAACAATTTTAAAAATAAAAATTAAATTTGTACCCCTATAACCCATATAGAGTCAGAGGTGCTGTACTTTGTAAGGAAGTTGTCATTAAACCAACGATTGTGCAAGGAGGTTTGCATTGATTTGGTCACAATCCTCGATCGCCAGATTATTACCCAATTAAGGGTACCCATGAGGCTGGGTGGACCTCGGAGGGCTCCGGAACCCACAGGGCTGACTCAACGACTACATGCAACAGATAATAATTATTTGCTACAGCCGGATTCGAACCCGAATCCTTGGAGTTAGTGGCCCATTGCCTTACCAATTAGCTACCCTCTCCCTTAATTATATAAATATTGTTAGTTTATAATTTTTTTCCTCCTGGTTTTTTTTTTTTTTTTACAACCCCTCAACTAATTGTAAGCATAAAAATAAAAAAAAGTTTTTGTAGTATAGATAAAGCAGAAGACTGTGTGGATGTATTGTTCCACTCAATATATTATTTTCACTGATAAAACCTCTTAAGTTGATACTGATAAACTTTTTTTTTATAAAATCGCTTGATAGTCTCAAACTATGCACTAAACTTTTTTTTTCCGAAAAGCAAGACGCCATAACTCTTTGGCATGTAATTTCGATTAAACATACAGCTAAGCTGTTATCTACTCACTACGGGTTTTATTTTAATTTTTGTTTTTAGTTTTCTTTGTTGTTTAAACAATTATTTACTATGAGTTATATTCTTTATTGTTATAGTGCACTAACTAATTGCAAAAATATAACTATAAAGACTCCATAAAAGTTATTTGCCAAATGCCAAAAGATGTCAAAACTTGGAATATTTCGTTAGAGCTGGTATATTATTTTTTATTTTACTAATTCGTATTCCATGGTTGTTTTTGTAAAAAAGAAAGAAAATTATTTTAACAGCAAAATACGTAATAATTTAAAGACATCTAAAAAGTGTGAATCGCTAAATTAGTGTTGTTTGTTTATGTCTAAATGACGTCACATATGACTTTGTTGATAAACAGATAAAAAATATTATTTTGAAACTAAAATTAAAAATTGATCCTGTATCCATATTAATTAAAACATACATGATTGGGTTTCTGAATTGACTGATGTAATATAACATGTATTAACATTATTTATAATTTTTTTTTTCTATGCCATCAAATATCTATATCACGAACATTTAAATTCGTGAAACTCTCGCGCGTTAAAAGTGAAATTTCTTTGGTTGTAAATTATTTTTTTTATTTTTTTTTTTTATTATTTATTTATTGTAATTTACAACTGTACAAAATAATACAACAGGTAAATATGTAGTATGTTTCATATACACTTGAAAATCTTGGGAAGGAACCACCCATTGGTGGTACTTCAAACATTAACTTAAACTAGAAGGTCCCGTGGCCATCTTCTTTTCAGACGCCTCGGAGGATTATCAGGGATTGTTAAGGATGAAAAATTAAGAATTAATGGGTTAGGATGGTTAAGGAGTTTGGAATAAAAAGACGCATATCTGTTTTGGGTCAAATCTGCAACGAATGGGATGTTAAGGTCTTTGGTTGTAAATTATGAAGAAGATGGTCAGGGGTACGGTCAAAAGACAACAAAAGTAGTTTATATAAATATTCTTATCATTGTTTATTTTATATTAATACTATCTTATTTCTTATTTTCTTTCCTTTTATATAATTTTCTTTTTACTTATTTTTACATAATTTTAACCCTACCATAATTTACCTTTTTTTGGTATCTTACTGTGTCAAAGTATTTTTAGTTGTTTTGGTATCTGTTTAGCCCAGATGAAGGGCTACGAAGTGGGACGAAACGTAGCAAATAAATAGGTGTTAACTATTTTGACCATCTTTTTCATAATTTGAATCAACGGTTAATTATTTATATTTATATAATTATTTGGTTATAGTATTTATTGAACATTTATTATTTCAGGATTAGGATATGGAATTTGATTGAGAGAAATTTAATTAAAATTTCTTATTAGCCGAAATATTTGTAAAAAAGTGTGGAAAAGTACTTGCTTGCTTACAGGACGACTATCCTTGAATGAGCATTTGAAATAGTTGTTTACGATTGAGTATTTGCCTTGATCTAGAAAGGAGAATTTTTTTATGTAAACCGTTCTAATTTTATTCCACGGTCCGATATAAATAGCACTGGCTCACCTGATAGCCACGGAATGCAAACGATTTCTTTCAACGTTTTCTAATATAATATACGT
Source organism: Halyomorpha halys (assembly GCF_000696795.3). NCBI lineage: Eukaryota > Metazoa > Arthropoda > Insecta > Hemiptera > Pentatomidae > Halyomorpha > Halyomorpha halys. Next base: position 888,071 of record NW_027107850.1, on the reverse strand, counting down.
AATAGGTATATGATGATTTATTTATTATAACTATTATCATTATTTGTAAATAGGGACATTTAAAAAGAAAACTTCATGACATGGCTTTTATTTTAAAATAAATTAAATAAGAAGAGTTATACTATATAACTAACAGTACAGTGGATATTAGAGCCTGGAGCTATGCCGCAAGGTATGCCAGACCTCCTCTTGACCCCAATTGTCTTGATGAGTAGAGACCCCGGTTCGTAAGGCATCAAGAATAGCCCAGTAAACAGAACTACTTCTAGGCAATGACATAGTTTCTGACTAATTTATCGCGAAATGTATAGCTCATCCAGAACTGAGCCGCATATCTGACTTCTCTGTTCGTTCAAGGCAGGTCCTTAAACAGAAAATGTTATATGTATGTATACATCCTCGGGGAATTTGACTTCGGGGGTTTTCGCCAAGAAGGGGTTAATCTAAAAAGAACAGGAAAATGAAATAGTAGAAATATTTACAAATCTTCACTTAAACTGTAGTATCTTGTAAGTCTGAAAAATAATTTTTCCTTAATTCCAAAAATTCTTTCACATTGCTCCAGAACGATGTTTTAATTTTTTAATTATTATATTTATTGAGGGATTTAAATTTTTTATTTCACGTACACTGAACGATACTACACACTCACTATAAGTTTCTTTGTGTTGTCAATATCGCTTAAAAAATAATCCAGTGCGGTGCTCACCATCACAAAACTTTCACTTATTTACGTCTCCAAGTTTTGTATAGATCAGTAAGCACGTGTTGAAGTAATAACTAATAGCTAAAGACAAGAGAAGAAAGAAATTATGAATAAAAAAATAAATAATAGTTAAACAACTTATTTATTAGAGCCAATGTTTCGGCCAGAATTTCTAGCCTTCATTAGGGCTAAAAGCAAAAAAAAAAGGTAATAACCAATGAATATAAGGATATATAGAAAGATTAATGTAAATAATTGTACAAAATGAAAATAGATTAAAATAAAGTAATGAACGAAGTGGGAAATATAACGTATATATACGTAATTAAAAATGTAATTAAACTAACATAATTAATGAAATAAAAATAAACCCATTAATTATAATTATTAATATTAATTATTTATAATGTTATTTTTTATTTACTTTAATCCTGTTAAATATCTTTTTATTCGTTGCTTTTTACCATGTTTTTTGTTTTTAGCCCTGATGAAGGCTAAGAATTCAGGCCGAAACGTTAGTCCTAATAAATTTTAATAAAGTTTTTTATTTTATTAAACCTTTCTGATATTAAAGGTCACTTAATTGTTTATTTATTCACTGAGTTTAATCCAAATCGTTCGAGTCGTTTAGGAGAAAAAAGAAAAAAGTGAAATACAAAATTCTATAAAGTGGCGCTTTTGAAAAAATCTCACGAAAAAAGTCTCAAAACTTCTGTTATTTTCGTCGATAACTCAGATTTAAAATTTTGCACAATTACTTTATATTCCATATATACATAGGTAAGTGAAAGTAAAAAATTGCACGAATGTAATTGTAAGTTAAAACTCATTATTGCTAATTGTATTCATATTTAAAAAATGTCCATTAAGTGAATCGTGGTACAGTTAAAGGGAGATAGAATATTTAAAAATAATTTGTAAATATTTCACTTACGTAAATGGAGATTTGGGCCATATCGGTGAAGGTTATCTTCACCTAATCCAATTCCATATATATTATGGCAACCTGAAACAATGAATCACATATTATACTTTCACTAATTATTTTATTATTATTTTTTTTATTTGTATGAACTTTTAAATAAGTGATATCTCGACAACCTTTTGTCAAATCAATTGTTATGTACGATAGTAGAAATATAAGGGGTATTCATGATCATGAGTTTAACATGTTAAATGGAGAAATATTTCCTTCTTTTACTATGTTAAAAAGATATAACATATAATATGGTTGCGAGTCTGTTACTAGGTCTATTAAACGGAGAATGACAACAGCAATATGTATCAGGGTTGTAGAAACCAAGTATAAGAGATTATACTATTATATTAATATAAATATTAACTGAAAATAACAGGTAAATAAAATATACTGGAACATTGTTGATTGACCGTAACTAATAATAAAAGGATGTTGGTCAGGGTGCGAACAAGATGAAACTCAAATAATAATAAAATTATTTGGTAATGAAAATATAACATTTTACTATAACAAATAATAATAAAACTATTTAGTAATGAAAATATAACGTTTTACTATAGCAAATAGTAATACAACTATAACGTTGGCTCACGTTAAATAGTTTTATTACTATTTTGTTGTTGAAAAACTTTGAGTTTTTCTTTGACTGCACCCTGACCAACGTCCTTTTATTATTACACTTGGTCAATCAACGATCTTCCAATATTTTTTAAAAATGTATTTATATATTGATAAATATTACAATCTACCATTAAAAATGAATTGCAATATTCATACCAATAATAAAACATTATAAATAAAATAAGTAAATAAATAAAATTAACATAATCAAACTAGGATAATGAAGTAACATAAACTATTAAAAAAAAGTATGTACAACATTTACAATTTCGACCTGATGATCCCAGAGCCCAATCTATTCCCCATGCATGTGGGGTAAAGCTGGGCCCTTGGAGATCCCAGTGCAGCCTTTTCACCGCGTCACCAGTAAGGAGCCAGTGATGGCTGAGTAAGTGTGCCACCGCAATTACTCTACATGAGCGGAGCATTTGACCATTGCCAGAACTCCAATTGTCGATTTTATTTTACAAAAGGTCTCTGCCGTTTCAACCTTCAAGGTGGATTGTAAGGATGGGTGGAACTGGATATGCATTAGCATGATTAGAAAGGCAGAATTTTGAGAATTTCGTTTGAATGAGTTGAGGGACAAAAAGATATGAAGGTCATAGCGTAGTGTTCTGTTGGATACGATTGATGTTCGACGGTTTAGCTGTTCCACAAAGTTTAAGTCCGTAGGTCCAGATAGGTCTGAGGATAGTTTTATAAATTAGTAGTAAGTTTTCTATGGAGAGATTGATGTCCTGCTGAGCAGTCGGTAAAGTTGAGTTAGTCGTCCGCTTAGCTCTTAGTATGTTGGTTCCAGATGAGTCTCTTGTCAAGAATGAATCCAAGATATGGCACTCTGTTGGATCTTGGTAAGGGAATGTTATTAAAAAGAAGAGGTGAGTAGAAGCAGCTGCCAATGCAAAAAGTCACATAGGTCCCAGTATTATTTATTTACATATTTTTAGTTAGTATTTATGTATGGTGTGATTGTGTTTCCCTTAGTACCTATTGCTCTTGAGTGTGGCACAAAGTAATATTTCAATTACTACTAATTAATAATTTCGGCATTATACTTTTAGTTTACAGTTACACTTTATTAGTAATGCAATTATTTATTTGTCATCAAACTATATCCACTAAAACAAATATTTTTCAACGTTATCCCTCAACTTAGTTTATTTTTCCACAACAAAGTTCTTCCTTTTATAAATAAATAATAAAATAATTAAGTATAAAAATAAAATTATATATACACACAATTAGTGTGAATAACGATCCAACCAAACCGAGAGGCCTAGACATTCTTCTCTATCCAGAGATATTGGGTCGTATAAAAACAATCCATCACACTGGCCGACAGTAACTTTTATCAAGCAATAATTAAGTGTTCCTTTTTCGTCGAATAAATTCTTCAACGGTTAAAAGCATAAAATAAATACAAATATTTATCTGATATCTCGACTCCATAGATATCGATTATTGACACTCATCTCGATCCTTGACGGACCAGACGCCGCTATCTCCGATCTCCGTTGAGGAAGCCGTGTCTTAACACTTCCAACTGAAGGATGACTGCGCAACGACGGGCACAGCCCCGAAATAAACAAACACTCTCTCGATAAAATTACCATAAACGGTTCGACAAATTACAGTCATTTACAAGAAAAAACCCGCGAGTCCTGAGGGCGAGAGATTATCCAACAAGGGATATTTTACTCTTATCAAGGCCTTGACAAACTAATTTTATCCATATTTGTAAATAAGCCTTCACTCCCTTGGGATTTTGAGTCCTTTTTCTTTTCTTTTTTTTTAGGAGAGAAGAGCGCAGGAACCCAATCGAAGAGATACGATGTATGGTCATTGTATGCAAATAGCCTAAACCTATACAATTTAGTCCGTTAATAGACCCCGTAACGAGGCACCAGATTAAGCTTTTCTCGTAAAACTGGTCATCAATGTGTCAAATTGAAGAATATATAACCCGAAAATTCAGTGACCGTCTTAAATTTGGATGGTTTTATAAAAAAAAAAAAAAAAATACGAAATGCTATCCATTATTGGATTATTAGGAGGAACTCTCTTACTTATTATGAATGATTTATTAAACTGGTCCATTAGTTTCCTATTAATAAATTGATGATGTTACCTAATGTAAACTACGCTGGTGGTTGCATCTTACAAATCATAACATGGAGTGGAGAGAAATACTTTATTCAACAAGTAATGCTACCCAAATATATTGGCTTACTAATCAATATTGTAAGATATAATATAAATACTGGCATAAATGAATTAACCAAGATACAACAGTTACAAGACAATACCGTATTTTTTTCAATAATATTTATTACTTTTCTCTACTATATATTTAATTTCTTTTTTTTTTTGGGTTCGTTCTTTTGATCTTATTCTTAACAGTATAGATTTTATCCTCTTTTCAAATCCCACACTTTCATATCTAATATTTCCGGTGATTCGACACAAATATTGAAATTATTACACATATTGAAGTTGTACGTTTTTGGATTCATATAATCATTTATTATACTTCCGGTAAGCATACAAAAAATATATAAATAATAATAAAATAAGTTATGAATATATGAAAATGTAGCAATAAGTTAAAATAAGATAGTAATAGAAGTAAAAAGTTAAAGACATATTTGAGGAGAAGATTGTTGGGGTTGCGGTCACTAAATAGAACAAATAAGTTGAGAGTTCACATAGCAACCAATGAATACAAAAAAAAAGAATAACAATTGAAAATATAAACAGAATGCTACAAGTAGATAATTATACAGAATGGAAATTAATAAAAATAAAGTGAAGAAAGAAATGGGAAATAAAACGATTAATTAAATATGTAAGTAGAATAGCATAATCAGGGATATAAACATTTTAAAGTAATATAATGCAAAGGAATATGAATATATCAATTTAATAATAATTAAAAAATTAAAGTTATGGAGAAAAATAAAATAAATATATGTATATTTTACATATTATAGTATTAGGAAGTATAATACTAGAATAACGAAACAAAACATAAAAATGAAAGGAATATGGTCCGGGTGCGGTCAAGAAAAACTCAAATAGTAGAAATATACTAATTTAATGAGCCAACGTTTCGCCCCACGTTGCAGGGCTTCTTCAGGGCTTAAGATGAAAGGAATATGGTCCGGGTGCGGTCAAGAAAAACTCAAATAGTAGAAATATACTAATTTAATGAGCCAACGTTTCGCCCCACGTTGCAGAGCTTCTTCAGGGCTATTTTGACGGCAGTCAAAACTAAAAGTTTTGACAAAACTAAAGACCATTTTAGTTTTGACTGCCGTCAAAATAGCCCTGAAGAAGCCCTGCAACGTGGGGCGAAACGTTGGCTCATTAAATTAGTATATTTCTACTATTTGAGTTTTTCTTGACCGCACCCGGACCATATTCCTTTCATCTTCACACACGGTCAATCAATAATCTTCCAGTAAAACATAAAAATGTTTTATTTTCCATTTCTTTCATGACTTTATTTTTATTAATTTTCATTCTGTATTATTATTTACTTGTATCATTGTGTCTATATTTTCTCTTTTTAAATTTTTTTTTATTCATTGGTTGTTTTCTCGCTCTTTGTTCTTAGCCCGTGATAGTTCCCTGATGAGGGCTAGAAACTCTGGCCGAAACGTTGGTATTATTAAATAAGTTTTCTCGACTTATTTTTTTTTTTATATTCTGACCGCACCCCCAACCATCACCTCCTCATGTATATTATCTACGGTCCACTTTCTTCTCATCTATAAAAACATATAAATAAATAACAAACAGATATATAAGTGAAAAAGAAATGAAAATTTGGACCGCTATAAGCCATGCAGGTTCAGGGTTACAGAAACTTTGTAAGAAACTGCAGTTATACATGGAGTTGATTTGTCTATCACGCTCAGCCGCAAGATTTTTCCCCGATTAAGGGTACCCACTTTAAAGAGGCTGGGTGGATGGGGTCGGAGGACTCTCTGAAGCCACAGAGTTGACTCAAGACTTTAGTAACCGAATAAATAATAATAAGCTACAGCCGATAATCGAACCCGGCTCCTTGGAGCTAGTAGTATCTTAGTGCTAATTCCCATGCAGATGATGATGTACCATGCCCAAGGAGTCCACGACAATATTTTGCGGCCAAGATTGAATATTCTCAATATACTAACACCTAAATCTTTTTAAAATCTTCTTGTTCTATTTGAATTAATCCTCGAGATCCGTACCTGAGGCTTCTCACGGTGAACTCTCTCTCTTCCAAGGTCTCGTGGGATTTTTCTCTAAGGAAAGGGATGAATTTTTCTTTTAGGCAAGGAATGCATTTTTATTTTTGATAAGGGGTGAATTTTTCTTTTAGAGAAGGGATAATTTTTTGTTTTAGGGAAAGGATGAGTTTTCTTTAAGGAAGAAAAGTGATGAATTTTTCGTATATTTCGTTCTCTTTCTTTTCCACTACACCTGCCTGGTCCTGATCTTTACTCTCAAATCGAACCGTCGGTTCCAAGATCAGATAGTAAAATAATAACAAAACGGAGATTAAGAGATTAAGTACTAATGGGTTTTCGTGGGCAAGGAGTTCGCAATTATAGGTGGAACTTCTATTACGGGCCGAATCTTGAGGTTTTTTGGGATGTTTATTTGTCACATAAAAAGGAGCATTGAGGATTTTGAATTGGAAGGAATTTGATGGTTTTATAGAGCCCCGAAGCTCAATTTGGCTAAACCAAAAAGGTCAGATAACCATGGTATATATGAAATTATTTTGTAGTAAATGGAAAGTTTGGAGCGTTTATCAAACATTGCAGTAATCGGAATTTATGAGCAGTGTCGTGTTTCAGTTCAGTTTCGTAAAGGTACTCCCAATACGTTGCTGGTCAAGATAGAATCCTATATAGCGGATCTGTTCAACAGGTTAAGTCGGACATAACGAAATATTCCTGTAGGATTCTTTTCGATTCTCCAGTTCTGAAAAAAAAATCTCGAGATATAAGAAAAAACTGAAAACATTATTTACTTTTTTCTTCTTCGTATTTTAGTCGTGAAGTTGGATAACAAGTTGGATAAAACTTGAAATTCTGATTCAGCATCCCAAAAAACATGTTAAATCGTTGAGAAAAAAACTCTTATTTCTTTTTTTTTCCTGAAAACGCTTTATTTGAGTCTTCGATGTCTGGACCATTTGCGACCTGTTGCGCACTGTAGCTGCGTCGACGATAGCCCGAAAAAAAAATTTAATACATGCATTTCGTCAGCTTTAATTTTATACGTACGTTGTCATTGAAAAATAAAAAAAAAGTAATAAATAATATAAACATGTGAATTTTCGCCTCCAATAAAGTATAACTTTCTTTGGGGCAGTTATTTTGTCTTACTTTGGTTTCTATAGGATTCAGCGCATAATGTTCAACAAAAACATCTTTCCTCTTTAAAAAATACCTTACCCCAGGAATTTATATGATCTCCTTCGATTTTTATCTCATAATAAATGTGAAGTATTTTTACTAGTATGTACGCTTCATTTTACTTCTTCAAGATTGGTTTTAATAATTAACTAAATTGTACCACAATTAAGTCTTAACATTCTTTATAAATGATTTAAATGGCCAATGTTTGGGCTACAACTTAACATACAATGTTAACTATAAATTTACACCTCACATTCAAATATTATAAATTATTTGCAGGCTTTTCTGTCCAGGTCTAATAAAATTAGTCAAATCAAGGAATGTACGCCACTATTTCATTTAAATTTAAATACTTATAATTACAATTAATGAATATATGGAATTAAAGTGTGTGATATCAGTGTTTAAATTGATTAAAATTATTCATATTTTAATGAAATAGTAACATACACAGGTTAATTTGAGGCATTTCATTAGACCTGGGTAGAATAGCTGGCAAAAAGTTTTAATATTTGGATGTGAGCTGTGAATTTATAGTTAAGATTGTTCTTGAGGCTGGTCAAGTTGGCCGAAACGTTGGACATCTAAAGTATAAATAAAGAATGTTGAGAGATAATCTGCAACAACGGTCCGGATAGGTCGTCCATAGGAGAAAGAATAGCCCAGGTGGAAAGCTAAAATAAGATGCTACAGTACAGTAGTAAGGCCAGTGATACTGCATGGTATGGAAACAGTCAGCCTTCCGAGTCTGGAGAGGGTCCTGAAGATTGAGAGGAAAATTCTCAGGAGGACTCACGGACCCAAAATAACGGGAGAAGGATATATGAGGAAATCCAATGAGGAAATATATAGGGATTTGGAAGACCTGGAAACAGTCATCAGGAAAAGGAGGCTGAGATTTTACAAGCACATGGCAAGCAATTAATTAAATACATTGTTTACTTATTTTGAACGGACCAGTTATTTGGGAGTATTTTGGATAATCCATTAACTATATGTCTTATATTATTGTTAATCTACAATATAATATTAGCATGTTACACTACCTTGACCATCCTTCAACAAATATTTCCTTAGTTTCAGTTCCTTACCCAATTTCTATTTTTTACCCCTTAAGAGTTTCCCCGGATATGGTAAGAATGTGATGTTAAGCTGCAACAGTTTATAGTAGACGAATTTAGGATTAAATAAACATATATGTTGGGAGCGGCGTGGCTCAGTGGTAAGAGTGCTAAAAACTTCAAGGACCCGGGTTTGAATCCGGCTGTGACAGATAATTATTTATTCTACTACTATAGCCGTGAGTCAACCCTGTGGGTTCGGAAGACCTTTGAGATTCACCAAGCCTCATAAAGTGGGTACCCTTGATGGAGGAAAATTCGGGTCGAGTGTGTTGATAAGTCTAGTAATGGTACTTCCATACCAAGTACTGCACCACTCACTGCAGTTCCATTGCATTACTTTTAAATTATAATACTAAGGCAAAACTGAATAAAATGTTTAGGATAAAAACAGATGCTAAATTACAAAGCTTCGAAATTAATTAATAATCTAATGCTATTTTGACTTGAAGGTGACGACTGTAAGATGCCAACGACTTTGGCAGATCCACGGTGCCCTGATTCCAATGATGCATGCCACAATGGGAACATTAATAATGCGATTCCTAGGTTTTTATCTCGACGATGCCGACTTGAAGATCGGCCCGGCGACAGGTCATTAGTTTTAGGTTTTTCTCGTTTAAGCTGTCAATACGTTTCGAATAAAAATGATTGAGAAAAGGGGCAATGCACTTTCAGTCTCCTTTTAGCATTAGAGGGGAGTCAACGAAAATTAGATTGGAGTCATTTGAACTCTCATGACTATCCAAGGATAGTAAGGAAAAATTAATACACATTGTTGTAGGAGTATTTATAGAATTTAGGTCTATTGAAAAAACCAAGAACCAACAAATAGAATTGGAGCGAGAAAACACGCAAAATGTGGCATTTCATGAAGGTGGTGGTTATCTATCAGTACTACAGTAGTATACTGCTTATAGTACAAGAGCCGGGAAGAAAAAAACTTAAGAAAATATTAAATTACTTTAATGAAAATTATGTATAATTACTAGTCAAAGCTGATGAGTCGGCCAACTATAGGTAGGGGGAATAAGAAATGGCAACTGTTTCAAAACCTTAAAAAACATTAATTTTTTCATTCGGAGCTCTATATCATGAAAACTACCAACAACACTAAAAAAACTAAGAGTGCATTATTTAAAGAAGAGTAAATTTGCTGAAATGTTCGCCATAATAGAGCTATTTACGTCGTATAGTTCTCGAGATATAGCTTTTTAAAAAGCAACATTTCTTAAAAATGTACTGAAAGATTAGTAGTTAGTTGATTTACTTTGAGAAATCTATATTTCAGAAACTATGTTACGAACATATGTCTATTAACAATCAAATTAAAGCTAGTTTAATGTACTATAAAGTAGTTTATGACCTTTGCCTTCGTAAGAATAGTAGTTTTGATGTTATTGCTAAAATAAATTGATTTTATTTAATTTATCGCAGAGGAGGGAAAGATAAGTACTCAGTACTTATCTTTCCCTCCTCTGCGACATAACCCCTGATGAAGACCTGAAACTCAGGTCGAAACGTCGGCATAAAATAAATAAATATGGTTTTGTTTATTTATGTTGTTCTTTGCTGACCGCACCCCCCGACAAACTTCTTCAAACAAATATTTTAGTTAGGATTTACTGTTAGAACTATTTTATTAATTATCTTTACTGATTTTTGTGTATTAGAGATGGAACGCTATATACACTACAATACATTAACATTTTTAGTTTTCTAACAATTTTCATCAATACACTAAATACAATACACTTTAATACAATTTTTTTTCTAAACAAAAAATAATTATTATTTTTTCCTATATAGATTTCTTAGTTTTCCTCCTTTTCGCACAAAACCAAATAACAATTAACCAATTATATCCGTTACATTATTCCCCCGTTTCACTCCTTCATACCTCCACTCTCCAGTGATCCGTAACAACCTTTCGATTAATTAACCAATTTTACAAAAATCATCAATAGAGATCCACAAAACAATAATAGCAGTAGGGCAGTTTACTAAAAGACAAGTAAATAGATTTAATAAGAACTAGAATACACAAATAAATAGGTTAAAAAAAATAAATAAAAAACTTTTACTTTAGGAATGGCGCGCTTATCTCATCTTGCCTCTCTTTTATGTCTCCTCACTAAATATTGTATGTTTGAAAATATTAAAATCGTTAAGCAGTGTATTTTGTATTGCCCAGCAGGAATAGCCCCTCCCTATTCCCAGTGAGCTTCAGGCAAACATGCCATCATGCGACGACACCGCCTTCAGCGGACCCGGCAACGTATCATACAATGCCATACTGGCAAAACAAGATGTTTTCAATATGTACATATATTATTCCTTTGTATATATTTGTAATTTGTTTGTTTATTTGTTTGAGGAGGTAAGAAAAAAAAAAAAAAATTTGTAAGATCTTAATTTTTAATATTGACCTACAACACTAGACTCAGTTTCTATACTTATTTCATAGGGGCTTAATATAAATTAAAAAGTAAAAGATATGTGCAGTTTCCCGTTGGTTCTTTGGTTAGGATTCCTGTGGGAGGTCGGGAAGAATCCTCTGATTATTAGGCAGGTATATGTCCACATTATCCCTCCAACTGACTTTAAGTGATATTGAATAATAATAAATCTATTAATTAAAAAAAAAAAATTATTTCATCCAATACTTGAGTTACCATTTAATATTTATAAAACTGTATTTGCTAGGCTTTAAAGTGACTCCATTGAGGGACCACTAATATGTAGTAAATTCTTTTATGTTGTCGACTTGGACACTTCATAGTTGATCTACTTTAATCTATCACATCAACATCTCGATGGTAAGATTAAGGAATTTTTTCAAGTTATAAAAGAAATGTGATAAGAGTTATTTATTAACCTTGTGTTTGGAAATAAAACATATAAGTGTCTTAAGTCGAATCAAATTAACATACTTTTTATGGTTTTCGTCTTGATTGAGTTATAAATCCTCCAGTGCCATTTCGAAAAGAAAATTTCTGAACAAATGTTACGACATCCATTAATATCAGATCTTTAAAAAGCCCAAAAAGGGTTTTACGTCTTGATATCAGGGGAAGGATCGTGCTCCTGATAAAGTCGATTACATCTGACATTTCACATAACCGGATACGAATGTCAGGAACATAAAGGTACCTTTTTTTTTATATAATGTGTATCATCTCGACTGTTGGGGGACTAGCTCCAAGAAAGGCGAAGACCAGGGAGTACACGTGGGCAGCACGTGGGTGTGATATCTTTAGCACCTGATCTCTTAGGATAGGGCCTCATTTACATCATTCCTTTATTGTTAGGAAAACATAAAGCCAGTCGTAAATCAGTATGTTTGCCTCTTCCTTCGCTACTGAATGATGCACCTCTGAAGTCGTCAGAATGCAGCTAGAAAGTAGATTGTAGTAGCCAGGAATCATATTCAGCACTAACATAAACTTTTTTGTCAAGACGAGCTAAAAAGAGAGAAATCAGCGTTTCAAAGAGCGCAAGCGATAATCGCATGTGCTCACTAACAGCTCTTCTTAAAGTGAATTATCATCTCAATACACATATTTTTTTTAATTAGTTATAAGAGCAGCCATTGCTTATGAATTAGTTAATCAAATTCAGTGCAATCTCAGTAATTGCTGCAGAGGGAGTATTCGGATTATTGAAAAGTTCCGATTAAGGAAAATACTAGGAAAATAGTGTAAGCCAATTTAACAATATGAATGTACATGACCAGGGTCACCCACGGAAGAAAAGTGCAGAAACATGGCTGCTATCATGAAGAAAAGAGGAATGGTTATAGCTCTGCAGTGGATACCAGGCCATGTTGGTATAAATGATAATGAACAAGCTGACAAGTTGGCTAACCTCGGTTATGCAGAGAACCAGCCTGTTAAACCACTTTCCTGCAGAACAGTAAAATCTATGATAAGTTCTTATTGTAAGACCAGGACAAGCGCTAGACACAAAGTTCAAGTGGAAGGAAACAAGTGAGAGAGCCTACTGCAGAAGGATAAATGAATCCCCGGCAGTGGCTTTTTTCGGCTAGTGACAGGACATGATCTGCTCCAAAAACACCTCCATCGAATTGGCATCGTAGATTCCCCAAAATGTCCTCTATGTACCATGGGGGACATGGATGGGGACCATCTCTTAATGTGTATTGGTCTCGAAGATATTGAGTAGGATGCCAACCAACTAAGAGGAAGTGCAAAATTGTATTGGGCTGCGAGATGGAAAATGGCGTAATAGCCCACTTCCTGTAGCTTAGGAAAAAAATATATATATATTAAGTATTTATTCATTTATTTATTTTTTTTTAGATATTTTATCGGAAATTAATTGTAAAGAACATGCAGTTTGAAATTTTAGAAAGCTTAGGGCTTTTAAGATTTTTCAATGACAAATATGCTTAGTGATGATTAAATTTGTTACAATTATAAGATTGTTCATTTGTAAGTAAAAAACAATTATAAATAGAAAAAATACTCTCTGTACTACTTTATTAAAAAAGTTATATTAAAAAAATGAGATAATCAACAAAATTTATATTAAACCTGTTTGTACCATTAATTTTAAAGAATCACATTATTATACACATTTTCATAGGAATTGGATTACTGGATATCGAAACTGTAAACTGTAAAAATCTCCACACTCGATTTTCATGGTGATCACAATAGCTTGTTTATAGATTGGGAAGTTAAAAGTGCCATTTACACGAATGCTGTTTTATTTGATTTTTTTTTCGGTTTAGTATTCGGAATACCGTATTTCGGATTACCAAGATTACACTTATATATTCATAAAAATATTAAAGAGTTGCCAATAATTAAATAATAAGTACATTACGGTTGAATGATTCTGATATAATATCTAAAAAAAAAAAAGTTTCTTCAAGCTTACTTTTTTAACAAACGATTCAGGTTTTTAAATACCACAGAATTGGTTTTAATTAAAAATAAAATTGAAAATGTGAATTTCGTGATTCCTACTGGACTGATGATCTATAGCTTTAAGAAAAACATTCTTACTTAGGAGCTTTAAGTTCTTATTAATTAAGATGAAGTCGGATCTAAAAGATGTTGAGATTCGCTTCCAGTTTTGTAAAAAATCAATATAACTTATAATGAAATAAAAATTAGCTATACATTTTTTATAACGTTTAGAAAACGAGTTTTATAAGGAACTTGAATCTATTAAAAATATATTTTTTAATTACTCAAGTTTCTATGAGGATTTTATTTTATATATTTTTTATAAATAAGAAACGCATTTATAAACGGATAACCATAAAATCTTTTTATACAAATTCAAAAGCAGTGCTAAGGATCAATGGAAAGGAGTCTGCTGCTTTTCCAATTGCTAGAGGTGTCAAGAAGGGGGATAGCCTGAGCCCACTCTTATTTACAGTATTTAAGGATGAAATCCATAAAATCTCTAAAAAGTGAACGGCCGAACAGTTATAGGTAAATGAAACCTCACTTCTTTCTTGTTTGCTATCCCTTTTTTTTCCATTATGTTATTATTATTTTTATTCATTACTTTATTAGAGATTAAAATCAAAACAAAACAAACCAAACACGAACTATGAACAACTAACCTATCAAAACGACAACAGACAAAATGGTGTGAAGCTCAGCTGGTCTGTTACGTGACGTCATTCTCCACTTAGCAGACCTGTTAACAGACTCTCAACCATATTAAATGTTAATCGTTTTAACATGCTAAAAGAAGAAAATATCACTCCATTTAAAGGGGCCTCTACATGTTGGCCAAGCCTTGGCGAACTCGGACATCCACGAGCATGTGGATGGGTGGCTTGTACGATTTGGCCTAAGCTCGTTGCCGATCTGTCGAGAGTCGTTTTTTTGGCAACAGACCAAAGGGGTTCGTGAGAGCGCTCGTGTAGCATCTCCAGTATTGTTCTATGTCTAGTTGCAACTGAGAGCTGTTAGGAGGTTAAAGGTGTTTGTTGGTATTTTTTATAATAAGTTTTATATTTAATCTTATTTATTTATATTTAATTTCCTTTAATTTTCTTTTTTTATAATAAAAATAATACAATCCAAGTATAATGACTGAAACCACTAGTACGTCCGCCATGCTTGCCTCTTTGAATAACACTGACATGTGGATGGTCCCCTCTTTGTTTAAGGTGGATCCACATGTTGGCCGCTCGCCACGGATGGCAGGCTCGTACAAATGCTCGGCAAACAAAGAGCAGGCCATCCACATGTCAGTGTTATTCAGAGAGGCAAGCATGGCAGACGTACTAGTAGTTTCAGCCATTGCACTTGGATTGTATTATTTTTATTACAAAAAAAGAAAATGAAAGGAAATTAAATATAAATAAATAAGATTAAATATAAAACTTATTACAAAAAGTACCAACAAACACCTTTAACCTCCTAACAGCTCTCAGTTGCAACTAGACAAAGAACAATGGTGTAGATGCTACACGAGCGCTCTCACGAACCCCTTTGATCTGTGGCCAAAAAACCGACTCTCGACGGCTCGGTAACGAGCCTAGGCCAACCAAGCCAAGCCACCCATCCACATGCTTGCGTATGTCTGAGTTGGCCAACATGTAGAGGCCCCTTTACCGAGCATTTGTACAAGCATCCGATTCGTGGCAAGCGACCAACATGTGGTTCCACCTTAACAGATTTTAACATGTTAAACTAAACATCATTAATACTCCTAATGTAATATTTTTCTACGTCAATGTTGATATCGAAAAATATCTTTTATCTGATACACTTTTTTTAACGATTTGCAAAACAACACTTCAAATTTCAGTTCCATGAATAAAAAAAAAATCCCACACTTTAAGACCAAAAAATCTTGAAGCGAATGAACACTAAATTTATTTTAAGATTTTTCATTTACCTTATAATTAAACGAATCAATAATTAACAAAAGAGTATTCCTTATTTATACATTAATGTTAATGATAACACATATCGTGAGTTTTAAAATGTGAATTTTTAATAAGAGTTACAAGGCAAATCTGTTTTCATTTGGCTGATTGATAAAAGTTACAGCTAATAAAAAATATCCTGTTTTTTTTTTTATCGAAATTCATGCGTAGAGTTATGGAGCTCAAAACAACCTGGCGTTCGGACACAGAATAGGAAAGGTTTCAAAACCAGTTTGGTATTTTATTTATAGACAAATTGAATTTTTATTATAGAAGAAGGGGTTTTACAAGGATCTTGTTTATTTAGAAATCAATTGATAGCCAGGCAGACTAGCAGCCACCCTGCAAGATTAACTATACAATCAATAGCTGAATAATATATTACAAAGGTAAGAAGTTAGGTTGAATAGAATAAATGATTAAAATAGACAATTATTTATTTTTTATTTTTATACCAGATCGGCCTGGTGGGCCTTACATGGTTGATATAACTTATATTATATATATTTTTTAACAGTTGATTATGAGGG
>NW_027107850.1:868512-868972 GCF_000696795.3 Halyomorpha halys | reverse complement strand
ATAATAAAATAAATAGATAAGAATAATGCTTCTTAATAAAAGAGGAAAGTAAAATTAATAACAAAAAATAATGATATTGGTACACTTACATAAAACAAACAATTATCTTCTAATAGTAAAAAGAAACAAGTTAATTTGAAAAAGGGAAGAGAGAAGAAAAGAGAAAAAAAATAATGATGAATAAAAATAATAAGTAAATAGAGGTAGTGTGACTATGAATTAATTTTATATTTATTAAATATTCATAAAATAATGTCCTGCAGCAGTCTGGGCTTCAGTCTTCGGGTTGGGGTTGAGTTTCCCAGGTTGTAAGTCACTGCTCCCTTAACTGTCGGCAACTGGGAGTGGAACTTCATGAATCGTTTTTTGATATAATCATCTATTGACTCCATTTGTAATTCGCGATGCAATTGGCCATTTCTTATGAACCAAGGACCATTAACTGTGATTCTTAGGACTT
>NW_027107850.1:863743-868342 GCF_000696795.3 Halyomorpha halys | reverse complement strand
TCTGTTTAGGATAGGATATAGCATTGCTAACCTTGCATAAAAATAGGCAATTGGTAATACTTGAATTGTAGGCAGAGATGAGCAAAAATTTGCTACAGTTGAAACAAATAACTAAAGTTGTCATGGATACGATATTTATTTAACAATGGTTCATTCAAGAATGCATAAATACACAAAATATTTTGTAATTAAAAGTTTTAAAATTCAATAGAAAAGTCATAAACTAGGAATTATGCATAAGCTAAGGCAAGCTTTTAATAAATTAATATAATTCCCTATTGTTTTATAGTGTCATAGTGTGATTTGACTGAAATTAATGCCTTGGGAAGAATATCCAGCAAAAAGGTTTTTAATAATTGGATGTGAGGTGTAAATTTATATTCAAGTTACGCTAATTTATTAGTAATAATGTTGTTTGCTAAAAATGTATGTATAATAAAAGCTGTTATTTATTAGATTGTCTTTGATGATGGCCGAATTGGCCGAAACGTTGGACTTTTAAAGAATTTTTTGAGACTTGGATACTTATTATTTTAATAAAACAATAATAAGAGCCTCCATAAAGTGAAAATATTATATAAAAACTAAAGGATTAATTTACCCTCACTTTTAATAACCCTAGAACAAACGAACCATCTGTGGGTATAAACTAAACATGGGGACAGCTTCATCAATGAATCAGATGTGATGGCTAACAAATTATTCACTACGGACCTAGTCATTAGGAGGCAGTTAATGAAGGATTTACAGCCGGGAATTATGAAGACATTTTCTTGAACCCTGAACCTTGTACGGCGCGGTAGAGCCATGTCACAATACACAACCTAGGCACGGCAATAAGAATATAATATTATTTACGACTTTCACAGAACCACAGTACCACGGTACCATTCAAGAGCCGAGTCGTAAAAGTACCGACATGAAGAGCTTCCTGCTGGCGACGCAACGCGTCACTCTGCGTTAATGTCCATCGGGCCAAGGTTAACGATCTCCGACCCACGCTAGCGTCTATTATTAGGAACGGTACCAGGCCATTGCAGAACTGGAGGAATTGCTAGCTCGTGGTTTTCCGAGAATTAGGACAGTCGATGTTTACAAGTATAGAACAAGGAGGATAAAGGATAAGGATAAAATTACGAAAACAAGAGGAAAGTAACATGATGAATATTGATAGAATTCCATTCGAGATGGAAGTCAGGTACCAAATTATCATAATTACAAAAACAAACTTTGAATCCACTTACGACAATAGCCATATTTTCTTTTCCATAACTATATACCATGCCTTTATATGGCTATTTAATTTTACGAGAATTACCAATTTCTACTAGTACTATATTAAGCTCTATTCCACCCCTCAACGCTCAGCAAAAATGATCAATACATTAGGAAATTATGTTACATATATCTTCTTCTTTCTTTTTTTTTTTTTAATGGCCCCTTTTCTGGTCATATCTGATATATGAAGGCTTGGAAGAAGTTATCTACAGGGTATCACTCTATTCTAACCATGGAGGGGAGGGGATCAAGTTTTGACCAGAAATATGGCCGTTGTGTCATATATCTTATTGTTTTTTATTTTTTTAACGTATCAACAAACATAAATTTTAAACCATAAATATATTATGTTGTATTTGTATTAATGACCATTCATTACTTTATTAAAGAGTGAATTTATCCATTAATAACTTACCGATATTGACTATAACATTTTTTACCCACTTTGCATACTCATAATATTTTTATGCAAACACGATGAATAATTTTAGCATACATTTACTCGTTTCGTTTAATATTCATGCAGGAAGGATGACATTGTCTAAGAACTAAACTCCATCGTTTTCTTCTCGGACCATCCCCAATAGACTCCTAATCTTCACATGTCCAGGATTAAAAATCTCAGTACTGCAGGTAAAGAACAAGATCCTTTTTCGGCAGTCAAACACGCCGAAATTGATTTGAGGAATAGACACAATATAATGGCCATCATATCATAACTATAAAATTATATCATAAATATTTGTTATACCACAAAGTTCTTATTTTATATGATTGGAGAAGTTTGTCGGGGGGTGCGGTCAGTAAAGAAAAACATAAATAAAGAAAACCATATTTATTTATTTTATGCCGACGTTTCGACCTGAATTTCAGGTCTTCATCAGGGGTTATGGCGTAGAAGGTAGGCCTGCAGGGTTGCTGTCTTTTAAGTCTTATATGAGGATTCCTAATCAGCCGTTTGTCTAGATCTAATCCTAGCTTTGGAAAAACCCCAAAATTACTGTTCTAATTTTTTTAAATGGACTCATGACAGAGGTCTTTGTAAAACACCAAGTGTTGTAGAAAAATATAAATATCTTGGAGTTACTGTGGATAAAGCTTTTTCTTGGAAACCACACATAGTAAACGTTTTAAAGAGATTAAGAGTATGCTTATATAAAATTTACAACCGCCAATTTGTACTTAACATAGAAGCTTTAATAATAGTGTACAAAGCATCATTTGAATCGATGTATCGATATGGGATCGAATGTTATGGTGTCAGTGCTGATACTCATTTATCAAAACTTGCAAATCTACAGCATGGAACATTAAGAACAATAACGTACCGCCATAATATAGCAAAAAATCTTAAAATCGTTGGTACTTCACCACCTAAAATTTTTGGATTATAATTTATTTAGAAAAGAAATAATATATCTAAAAAATGTTAGAAACACCACATTCTGTATCATCTTGTTTTATTCTCATTATTATGTTAATTCACTAATTGTAAATTTGCAGCTTTATTATTTACTTATTTTTATTACTATTATTTTTTATTTAATTTAATGTAATATTTTTTAAAATAATTATTTTATTTTTGATTTTTACTTTATTTTCATTTTAGTAGAGGTTAATTAAATTATTAATTGTATCACTTGAGATCAATTCATATTGCACTTATCTAGCTCAAAAATTGTATACCTATCCACATAGCCCTTATAGACTAAACTGTAATATTAACATTCACTTTATTCATTTTATGTCTATCATATTTTATGTGTTATTTTGGTACCGACCGATATATGTCATCTGATCGGACCATATTGGATGTGATTTTTTAAATTAATAAATTAACAACTAAAAATAAGTAACAGATCTGAAGTCATGGGTTTACGAAGAAGGTAAAGGCGATTTTGAAAATTTATTTTAACCCTTCAGTTTTGATATCATTCTTCAAGGGGTGGTGATGTGGCATTGGAGGATTTGGGATATAATGGAAGAGTCATTTATATATTTTTTTTACTAACAGTTTTTTAAAAATAGATTATCATCATAAGACAATTTCTTCCAATATACTTGAATCAAATGTGATTTTACAATTTGCGGAAGAAATTGTTCTGCCTCTTGGTTATGAAGTAATAAAACTGTTAACTAAACAATAGAAACCGGTCTGGAACTGAACGCCTTAATCATGCGTTATAATTACTAATTTAAAGGTAATTAATAATTAAATAGTGTTAGTTTATAGTTTGTAATTATTAATTGATACATTAAAACATATATATACTAATATATTATGTATTATTAGCTAGGGACACCAACATTTGGTCCATTCGGAACCACCCCCCCCACCCGTGGAACAACAATACCCCAGAGGTCTATAGGCCAAATGTCCTTAGTGCCCACGCTCCTGACACCCGCCTCCAATACTTTCACTTTCGAATACTTTATTTATTTATTTTTTTATTTTATCCCATTAGTCACATGTTGGGATTTTATTGTGCAAATTACATTTGTTCCCCTCGATTTTTTTAATTTTATTAAATATTCATGAACGTTAATTACAGGCCTACGATACGTTCAGATGTCAATTTTTTAGAAAAAAAACGGAAACCAATTTTTTATATTGGCTCTAGACAGAATACAAGACAACCTGAAAGACAAAATATTCCTGCTATCATAAATAATTTTTTTTTCTTTCTTTTAACAACAAATTATAGTATTTTACACACAAAATAAATAAAATTCCTTATACATAAAAAAAAAAATTAATTAATTAATTTAAAAGCTATACCATGTTTATATTTATACATTTTTTTCGGCTGTATTAATTTCTTCGAAATCATTATTACAAATATATATATTTCAATGTGTAAATTTTATTAAATTAAATTATATAATAACTGTTCAGTGTGACTATAGTCTCTATGATAAAAATGTCTTTATCTTGAATATAGATTATTTTATTATTTAATTTATTTTTATTATATGAATTTATAATTTTATTTATAGACATCATATTTGTATTTTTATAAATTTTGTTAATATTATTGTCGTTATTTAGATTTGTCTTTCCTCTTTCTTTTTTTATGTGTATACGGTATAAATAAAAAAATAGAACGCTAATACTTATTGCCCTTAAATCTAGTATTAAGTATATTATTATTTTCCAAGAAAACAAAAAATATTAAATTTAGATTATAGTAAGATTGATTTTTGATCTGTTTTTTTTTTTCATTTTATTTCAGAAAACGATAAATCTTTAAAAGATTATAAAAATAATATCTATAAAATTAGCCTTTATTAGAAACAAAATTTGATTTTTCACGTATAATT
>NW_027107850.1:854457-863693 GCF_000696795.3 Halyomorpha halys | reverse complement strand
TTTATACAATAATTATTTTAGTATTTAACGTAATACAAGAAAACGATTTTTTAATTTTTAAAATTATGCAGATATGATTTGATCAAAAAGGTTTATGCTTGATCTCTGCACTTATTAATTTTAACTGCTTCAGGCCATATTTACGAATATTCAAATAATTTTGGAGCTATGACCAGGCCATTCACTCCCTCTTTTAAGTGATGACCTACCAAGCACAAATTAATTTTTTTAAATAAAATTCTTAATAAAAAAATATCTAAACAAAGATATCCTGATCAAAATTATTTGATTTAAAATTTGTATTTTTAAAAGAAAAATTGGACAACTCACATAAAATAAAATTCTTATTGTAAAAATTAATAAAAAAAACATATCGAGGTAAAATAAACCAATATTTTAACATCCTATTTATAAAATATATAGCAGTATAAAATTGGATAAAGTCAATATAATGTGAAGTTGTAAATTAAAAATGTTAATCAAAATTAATTGAAGTCGAACTAATGGTAATTTCAATAAAAATTCATATGCATTTTTTTTTTTATATTTATAAGAAAATATCTAAACATTATGTAGTATAGCAATGAGTAATGACAGTTTAATTTAGTACTTAAATCCCGTTCAACCACCTCCCGAGATTAACTAGTGGTTGAAATATAAAAAAAAGTATTCTAAAAAACATTTGTGAGTTAGCCTAAAAAATATTTTTCGCTTATTAACATCGTTTTTATTGAAATTTTTTAAATGACCCTTTTACCGTTACTCATGCTAATCAGTAAGGAATGCTTTAATTTCTGGCTCCTTAATTATGTCATTTTCGAAAACTAATGATTACAACGATGGAATATCCTTTTAGAGTATCCTGACCCATCTTGTTCGGACAGTGCTAGATGGTTATGAGTTTAGCAACTCTCATCTGCAGACAGACAGGCCACTCCCACCGGAGTAGGGGGTGCTATTTGGCAATACGAGCATAGTGGTGGGGGCAAGATGGCGAGTGCTGGGCCAATGAGGAGGCACTTCCTGTCCACGCCCACTTCCGTTCGCTCCCTAGCCAACAAATTCATTTTCGATACGGCCGTGTCCCCTGTAAATCACTTGGGCTACTGGTGTTGGGGCACGAGCTCTCCGATGGCTGCCAGCTACCAACAGGGTTACACCTTCGGCTCTGTGTAACCTTCCTTTATCTCACTGTTCGGATTTTATAAATTACATTATCCAAAATCTGAAACCACCCACGAACTTAGATACGATCATTGACAAGGACGGCCTGACATGTATATTTTTAAACTAAACTCTTATAACAAAGAACTGTATGATTTTAACTTATAGATATCAGACACATATAATAAGATATTATATGCATAAAGTGGTCAATGCAAAATATTACACGATATATAAGGTAAAAAAAATACGCCATAAATTTAAAAACATCTGTGAGTCAGCCTACAAAAACTTAATTTAAAATTTAAAAATCCGCTGTTGTTTTTTTTTCCACAATCGAGGATAAAAACTGCGCTTTTGTTTTTGTGTCAAAAAAAATTAAATAAAGTATTCGAATTTAACAGAACTGATCGTTGGACAAGTGGCACAATTATATATTGTTACTTATGACTAATATTATCGTTTCTTTCATAACAAATCGTATTAAAAATACATCACTGCTTTGCTTAAAGTTAACATCTGTGAACAAAATAATGTTCAAGGGTGACTTTCACTACTGTAGTCCTACATGCTCTTTTTAAGCTAGCGGGGTGGTATATAATATAGTATGTCAAATAAAAAATGTAAAAAAAAATTGTTTGCCATATGTGTCACTATTTAAGTAAAACAGCAATATTCACTTTTAATTTCTTTAAATGTTTTATAATTATTGATACTGTATTATGATAACACTATACATTTGTTTGTATTTATAAGAAAATATTTACAACTGCTGTAGTATAGCTTTTAAATCATAACAGTTTAATTAATACTTATATCCGGCTATCTGGATTAACCGGTGGTAGAAATAAAAGAAGTAAAGTACTGTTAAATATTAAATTCTATGAAATAATTCAAAACAAATGACTGTGTGTTCACGACTAAAACTTGAAATATCTTTTGTATACTTTAATTAGATCATGTGTTAAAAAACAACAAAATGATTCTGGCAAAAAAAATTAATTTAATAATTTTCCTACTTTACTTTAACAGTGCCACATCTGTCACAAATATATTTGTTTTTAATTTCGTGTTTTACGTATTGCATAGATATCTTAGAATGCGTCAAACCTAATAGCTTAAGGTCAGTTCGTAAGACAATTATAGGAGAAAAACTAACCTCAGTCTACGGTACTATCTTAGGAACACGTCCAATTAAACTCTAAATTATGACTTTTTTCTGTCAGATGTGTCGCTATTAAGTGATATATTAATAAATAATTTGAACCGCTACAACCCATGAACGGGTATACAAGGAGCTGATTTTTTTCAAGATCACGTTCATTCAAGGCCAAATTTTTTCCTAATTAAGAATGGGATCTTTATGAGGCTAGGTGGATCCCTTGAGGGTTTCAGAGCCTACAGGGTTGACTTAATTTAATATATTGTTTGAGAGTGGTTTATATTATTATTAACACAAATTTCAATGATCCAATAAAAGTGGACTATTTATTTTTAAAAACTTTCAACGTTTCGGCCCTCAGGCCATTTTCAAGGAAATAACCTTAAACATTGATGTCATAATTCATTAAATTGTCATTTTTCAGGCTAATTGCCCATGCCTTATAAACCACACAATTCAAATACGAAACTATTTCACAAAAATTGTTTTTCCTTTTCTATTGACCTCATTAACACTATCAACAATAAAAAAGTTATTTGTTGTTATTATTAAGTTTGTATTGGAATCATGTGGTTTATATAAGACGTGGGTAAAAAAGATAATTTAATGAATTATGACATCAACATTAAGATTGACATTGACATTAAGGTTAGTTAGGACCTTGAGAATGGCCTAAGGGCCGAAACGTCGGTTAAAGGTTAAAGGTTTTTTAAAATAATAAGTTGAGAGTAAATCATTTTACATGAGTAAATCAGAAGTTTGTGTTAATAATATAATACATAATTATCTGAAAAAGCCGGATTCAGATCTGGGTCCTTAAAGTTAGTAGCACAGCGCCTAACCACTGTGCTACCTCGCACCCCATTATTGTATATACATATCATCAATATATTCTCTAGTATTGCATTTTAATTTTTACCAAATATTTGACCTGAATTTAAATTTGTATTATTTTCCTTTTACTCCTCCGCTTAATCGGCGATTTATCAAATTAGTTTAGATAAGCAACGTTTTGGCAATAATTATTAATTGTTATAACTTGCAGTGTTTCAAATATTTTATATTATAAGTATTCTCTTATTATTATTATTAAAAGGTGTGTTGGCTGCGTGGTTTGCTTCTCTCGCGGGGATTCATAACAGTCTCCGGGCTAACAGGAAATGAATGTGTGGGTTGAAATTCCTCTTGTCTATGCAAAACGGCTTCTGCGCACCCCAATTCGAACATATTTCACTTCCTGTCAAAAACGAAAATAAAAAACTTGTTCTGTTCGAATGTGTGCTAATAAAGGGAATTTCAAAATAGATGCATTATACGATTTCGTTTAAAAAAAATATATATATTATTCACAAAATGTGCACCACGATTTGGTGGTATAAATTTTGATTAAACATGCTATTTTCGTACACATAAGAACAGTATCAAGTGTATCTCATTAACTAAACAAAATTTGAAATTTATATGAAATTAAACACAAAAATAAAGAAAAATCGATGAGGAGGAGTGTTCATAGGAGAGGTTTTTTGTTTAGTGGCGCAAAACATCATTGATCATCAACGCCATTTATACCTTATTTAATTATGCTTATAATTGTTTAATTTTTTTTTTATTATTACTATTTTTTTTCCGTTCAATGTTATATTTTTGTCAGTAAACCTTTTGATTTTAAAAACTAAAACACTAATTCTATTTTTTTATCAGCACCTCCGAGGGTGTTTTGAAATATCTGGGTTTAATCCTAAGCCATTGAGGTGTGGTGTGAAATATGGGCATTGGAGAGCTTTAACTTAATCGACATAATTATATTGCTTTATGTATACTATTACCTAGTTGAATATGTCTGAAATCACTGTCCAGGGGTTTGGCTGACAATGTTATGATATTATAATATTAACAAAACCATTTAGCTCACTAAAACATCAGATTATTTATCCTGATATGAACCTTGAAATTAATGGATTTAATAATGATCATAATTTATTTTTATCAGATTCATTATCAAAAATATTTATCATAAAAATCATAATCAACATTATCTTTAATAATAACCAAAAAATGACAAAGTAGAATTAGAACATCAATCAGAACTAATAACGATGAAGATGGTAAGGGTTGCGGTCAAAAGATCAACAAAAATATTTAAGAACTACTTATTTTCCGACGTTTCGCCCCATTTTGTAAAGCTTCATCAGGCTACTTTAGTACTTAAAATTCCTCAAGTAATATTTTTCAAAAAATCCAAATCATTTACAAGGTAATCACTTCTGAAATATTAGCTTAAAACGGGAAGAGGAGACTTTAAGATAGTTTAATCCAGCAATATTTAAAAAGCGCCTGTAGTTGGAAAACGGCTTGAAACCCTCCACTCCCGCCTTACTTATCTGACTTTTCAAACAGAAAATTATAGCGAGTAGGTTGGTCGATGTACATGTCACAATCTTGCAAGATAACACAAAAAAGGCAATCCTTCCCCGCCGGACCCGCCCCGCTAAGACCCTCAGTAATATTATCAATATTCTATATTTGTTTGTACAACGTTTCAACGTTAGGTAATGTTTTTACTGTGATTAAAAAATGTTGTGCTATAAATTTTAATTAATATGACTAAAATTAAAATTAAAATCTGTACCACTACAACCCATGAAGGGTGAGGGGTTCAGTACTTTGTAAGGAAGTACTTTGTAATACTAGACGAACGGTTATGCAAGGAGGTGATTTGGTTAGAATCCCGCTCGACCGCCAGATTTTCACCCAATTAAGGGTACCCAATTTAAGAGGCTGGGTGTACTCCAGGAGGGCTCCAGAACCCACAGGAGTTGACTCACGGCTACAGTGTAACAGAAAACAATTTTCTGCCAAGCCAGATTCGAGAACTCGGGTTCTGCGAGTTAGTAGCCCCGCGCTTTACGCCGTGGCTACCGCGCTCTCACAAGTTAATAAATAAGTTTTTTAATAAGTACATAGCTACTCACAGAAATTACCTCTGAAAGTATAAAAAACAATTTTGTAGTCGTAACACTGATACCTCCAGTCTGCTAATAAGGGGAGAGAAAGAGATCAGTAGATGCATATCAAAACGTTTGTAGGCTTAATTGGAGGGGAAATCTCAACATCGAATTTCTCGTACGTGAATGTTTTAAATATTAGATCATTTCAACATAATTTTCAAAAAAACTAATGAGATGAAATTTACATTACAGTTTAAATCTTAATGCAATATAACTGTATCATCATAACGCTCAATAAGACAAGCAAATTGGATACCATTACCATAACATTTTTTCTGATAGTAGTTAGAAAAGTGAATATTTATATTGTAATAAAGCAAAAAAATAATTTTAACAATGAACCTTTTAAATCAACCAAAAAAGAATAAATAAAATTAATTTATGGATAATCCAAAAATTAATTTAAAAAAATAAGCATTCATCGTACGCCGTTCACTGAAGCCTACTGTGCCGTTTTTTTTTTTCTATTTGGCACCAGTCACAGGTCACTCCAGAATAATCCTCGGAACAATATTTTATGTTTCGGTTGGTTGAGATCTATACTAATTCGTTTTCTTTATTTGAAAGACGATATTATAATTACTTTCTAATAGTTTTTAAAAAATTTTCGACTCCTTGGACACATTAGTAAGAACCCCCGGACATATGTCTAGTAATTTCGACTTTTCTATTATAAACAAGAGTTTATTGAAATCAGTGACCACACGTCCGTATTAGTAAGTAAGAAACGAAAGTAACAGGCATGCATCAAATTTCAAATAACAATATTTGATTTATATAATGTTAAAGTTTAATCAAACTTTTGAACGTCTTCCTTCAACAGTAAAAATATTCGACTGCAATGAATTCTTAATGGTAATAGAACGATGATATTTATTATAATTTTATTACGAACTCTCATTCGAATGATTTAATTTGATTAATCATTGTTTTTAACTTGAACTAAAAAATACATAAACATATCACCGCAGGAGTTTAATTTAGAAGTTTAAAAATTAAAATGAACTTTTATAAGAAAGGACAATTCTACTTTTAATTAACACCCGGGACTGGTTTACAAACTCCGTAAATTCATCCTCCTACATACTTTCTCATCATTCATTCCATTCTCATTGATTGATTATTCCAAGTAAACCACAATGGTTCCTATTCATCCCTCTATTCTCAGTCCGCTGGTGTTCCTCAAGGTAGTATCCTTGGTCCCATCCTATACACCATCTATACAGCTGAAATTCCAACCAATCCTAACACTATCCTCACCACGTATGCCGATGACCTATTAATTGTATCTCAAACTCTCCAATCCTATATCTCAGCACTCGAAAAATGGTGTCGTAATTGGAGGATTAAGATAAATTCCAACAAATCCCATCAAATCACCTTTACCCTTCGTCGTAAACCTACTGACTGCCCCATAGTTTCATTTAATAATGTTACTCTTACCCCTGTCGAACAGATCCACTACCTTGGACTACATTTGGACAAACTATTAACCTGGAATCCTCATACAAGATTGAAAAGACAGGAAACTTCACGTCGATTTCGACTATTACAGCATTTACTAGACAAACGGTCAAAACTTTCAACACATTACAAAAGACTGATCTACATGACTGTAATAAAACCAATATGGACATATGGAGTTGAGCTTTGGGGCTCCAATAAACCTTCGAATTCCTCTCGTATTCAATCCTTACAATCCAAAATCCTCAATGCTCCTTACTTTGTCACAAATAAAATCCACACAGACCTTAATGTTCCCTATGTAACCGATCTAGCCCGAACCAGATATCACTCCTTCCATTATAAACTCCCTCAAACCCACTAGTTTCTAACCTCTTCCATTCCTGATAATCCTCCGAGGCGCCTGAAAAGAAGATGGCCACAAGACCTGCAAGTGTAAAAACGTCATTAGAGTGCTAAGAATGGGTAGTTCTATACACGCCTGTATCTCTCCATTATAACTGTGATCAAATTTACTGAATGTATTATAATGTACAGTTGTAAATAGCAATAAATACATGTTTTTTAAAAAAAATTAATTATTGGCATAATTGAGATTATTATATTTTTTATTCTTATTGTATTTGTTTTGTTCGAATTCAGTAGTACATTATTATTATATTGCAGAATTAAATCAATCGAATATGAATTTAATATTTCATTAAACAAAAGCAACATTATTTCTTAGGTACAATAAGCATAATTCATAAAAGTAGTACAATAATAATATTTATTACGATTTTATTACACTTTGTACTCTGTTCCGAACAATGTGATTTGATTAATCATTGTTTAACGTGAAAAAGAAATACATTTAATTTTATGTATATTTTAATATTTATTTGGTTCCATTTGAGTAGTATATTATTACTATAATGCTGAATTAAATCAATTAAACGTGAATTTAATATTTCATTAAAAAAAAAGAAATATTATTTCTTAGGTACAATAAAGCATACGAATAAAATGCACGCCAGATGGATACATCAGTCATCAACTCATTCATTCAAGGAAACGCTTCAGAGTGAAACTTGCTTGGAGTTCGCCTACGCAGAACGTCTCAGCGGTAACTTGTTGGACCTGTCAGGGGAGAGAGATTCTGATCGTCTGGTCATTATTGATCGTTACCTTTCGGCCTTAATTATATTCCATATCCAACCAATACGTAAATGCGAGATGCCAATAACAAGCAGAAAAATAATAATACTCTGTTATTACAACAGAGAAGTGGACAACTACAGAGTACGGAATGTTTTCTGGATAAGAAGGATACATGTATTTTCTGTTGTATCTGCCGTCTATTAGCTTTAAGGGACACACCTTGACCACAGCAAACTTCTACAGCTTCGGTACCTGATCCATCAATGGATTGTATTGTTTTAAAACTGACGTTTCAGCGGAAACAGATACGTTATCCTCCTTATTAAACAAGTACTCATTCTGGTATATTTTTAGCTTACTAACTTGTTATGAGTAACCACAGATATACCCAAACTTCAAAAGTATTCGTTTATTATTTTTTATTTTTTACAAATTGCGATTTAATTAAAATTAAGGAGATTAAGGAATAGTCCGGGCTGTGTTTAGAAAAATAATAAAATAAATTTGGTAAACATTTATTAAATGCTGATATTTGGAGACACATTGTAGGCCTTCTTTTAAGAAGAAGAGAAAACTATCGTAGAAGAAAAATTACATATATCATGGGTTTACAACTGAAATACTCTTAGTCAAAAATTGAAGTTATGTGATATTTCATGATAATTTTTGTTTTAATGTTATGGAAATAGTAATTTTACTTTTTATAAGCAGATCTTTATGATATTAATAAATTCTTTGGAGTCTAAGCCTTTTTAACATTTTAGACTGGAAAAACCAAATAACTTAAAACTAGAAAATTTTGACTTAATGCATTTCACTTGTAGGCCAACGATACATGAAGTTCTTTTACCAACTGAGAGAGTTTTGTTTGCAGGACTTCATCGTTATCAAACCCCAAGAAGCCCTGTAAAGTGGGGCGAAACCTTGGTTAACAATAAATAGTTTTCTTTTACTATTTTGAAACCTTTAATAGCCACCCGGACTATCTTCATTCAATCTACAACTACTATAATTAATGACATAATATTGGGAAGTAAGTTTATAAATTAAGAATATTTAGAAAGTACAGCGTAATTAGTTATTAGTATGGCACAACACTACCTAAACAAACTCGGAGTTCCTCAACCACAGCCAACCAATCTCCACGGTTTCTTGTTCTCTCTTTCCATCTTTCGACATTTAACCGCTTCAAATCCTCCTCCACATCGCCCAGCCTTCTTATCCGGGACGTAATCCTTTCCGCTTTCCATCCAAAAATATAAAGTATAAAGCTTATTAATACATTTTAATATATTTAT